>NW_027144203.1:0-40464 GCF_026170545.1 Melanerpes formicivorus | reverse complement strand
CTGAGATACAGGCTGCTCCAACCCTGCTGTAAAATGCTTGATTTCGAGAAGTTGAGCGAAACTAATGAAAACATTGTTGGGGTAAAACCTAAAGGGAAAGACCTAGCACCAAATCCAATTTGCCATCTGATCTAACTTCTGGAGGCAGTCAAAATGATGCCTTAGAATTCTTCCCTACCTTATTCCTGTGCTGAGATACAGGCTGCTCCAACCTGCTGTAAAATGCTTGATTTCGAGAGTGAGCGAAACTAATGAAAACATTGTTGGGGTAAAACCTAAAGGGAAAGACCTAGCACCAAATCCAATTTGCCATCTGATCTAACTTCTGGAGGCAGTCAAAATGAGCCTTAGAATTCTTCCCTACCTTATTCCTGTGCTGAGATACAGGCTGCTCCAACCTGCTGTAAAATGCTTGATTTCGAGAGTGAGCGAAACTAATGAAAACATTGTTGGGGTAAAACCTAAAGGGAAAGACCTAGCACCAAATCCAATTTGCCATCTGATCTAACTTCTGGAGGCAGTCAAAATGATCCTTAGAATTCTTCCCCTACCTTATTCCTGTGCTGAGATACAGGCTGCTCCAACCTGCTGTAAAATGCTTGATTTCGAGAGTGAGCGAAACTAATGAAAACATTGTTGGGGGTAAAACCTAAAGGGAAAGACCTAGCACCAAATCCAATTTGCCATCTGATCTAACTTCTGGAGGCAGTCAAAATGATCCTTAGAATTCTTCCCTACCTTATTCCTGTGCTGAGATACAGGCTGCTCCAACCTGCTGTAAAATGCTTGATTTCGAGAGTGAGCGAAACTAATGAAAACATTGTTGGGGTAAAACCTAAAGGGAAAGACCTAGCACCAAATTCCAATTTGCCATCTGATCTAACTTCTGGAGGCAGTCCAAATGAGCCTTAGAATTCTTCCCTACCTTATTCCTGTGCTGAGATACAGGCTGCTCCAACCTGCTGTAAAATGCTTGATTTCGAGAGTGAGCGAAACTAATGAAAACATTGTTGGGGTAAAACCTAAAGGGAAAGACCTAGCACCAAATCCCAATTTGCCATCTGATCTAACTTCTGGAGGCAGTCAAAATGAGCCTTAGAATTCTTCCCTACCTTATTCCTGTGCTGAGATACAGGCTGCTCCAACCTGCTGTAAAATGCTTGATTTCGAGAGTGAGCGAAACTAATGAAAACATTGTTGGGGTAAAACCTAAAGGGAAAGACCTAGCACCAAATCCAATTTGCCATCTGATCTAACTTCTGGAGGCAGTCAAAATGAGCCTTAGAATTCTTCCCTACCTTATTCCTGTGCTGAGATACAGGCTGCTCCAACCTGCTGTAAAATGCTTGATTTCGAGAGTGAGCGAAACTAATGAAAACATTGTTGGGGTAAAACCTAAAGGGAAAGACCTAGCACCAAATCCAATTTGCCATCTGATCTAACTTCTGGAGGCAGTCAAAATGAGCCTTAGAATTCTTCCCTACCTTATTCCTGTGCTGAGATACAGGCTGCTCCAACCTGCTGTAAAATGCTTGATTTCGAGAGTGGAGCGAAACTAATGAAAACATTGTTGGGGTAAAACCTAAAGGGAAAGACCTAGCACCAAATCCAATTTGCCATCTGATCTAACTTCTGGAGGCAGTCAAATGAGCCTTAGAATTCTTCCCTACCTTATTCCTGTGCTGAGATACAGGCTGCTCCAACCTGCTGTAAAATGCTTGATTTCGAGAGTGAGCGAAACTAATGAAAACATTGTTGGGGTAAAACCTAAAGGGAAAGACCTAGCACCAAATCCAATTTGCCATCTGATCTAACTTCTGGAGGCAGTCAAAATGAGCCTTAGAATTCTTCCCTACCTTATTCCTGTGCTGAGATACAGGCTGCTCCAACCTGCTGTAAAATGCTTGATTTCGAGAGTGAGCGAAACTAATGAAAACATTGTTGGGGTAAAACCTAAAGGGAAAGACCTAGCACCAAATCCAATTTGCCATCTGATCTAACTTCTGGAGGCAGTCAAAATGATCCTTAGAATTCTTCCCTACCTTATTCCTGTGCTGAGATACAGGCTGCTCCAACCTGCTGTAAAATGCTTGATTTCGAGAGTGAGCGAACTAATGAAAACATTGTTGGGGTAAAACCTAAAGGGAAAGACCTAGCACCAAATCCAATTTGCCATCTGATCTAACTTCTGGAGGCAGTCAAAATGATCCTTAGAATTCTTCCCTACCTTATTCCTGTGCTGAGATACAGGCTGCTCCAACCTGCTGTAAAATGCTTGATTTCGAGAGTGAGCGAAACTAATGAAAACATTGTTGGGGTAAAACCTAAAGGGAAAGACCTAGCACCAAATCCAATTTGCCATCTGATCTAACTTCTGGAGGCAGTCAAAATGAGCCTTAGAATTCTTCCCTACCTTATTCCTGTGCTGAGATACAGGCTGCTCCAACCTGCTGTAAAATGCTTGATTTCGAGAGTGAGCGAAACTAATGAAAACATTGTTGGGGTAAAACCTAAAGGGAAAGACCTAGCACCAAATCCAATTTGCCATCTGATCTAACTTCTGGAGGCAGTCAAAATGATCCTTAGAATTCTTCCCTACCTTATTCCTGTGCTGAGATACAGGCTGCTCCAACCTGCTGTAAAATGCTTGATTTCGAGAGTGAGCGAAACTAATGAAAACATTGTTGGGGTAAAACCTAAAGGGAAAGACCTAGCACCAAATCCAATTTGCCATCTGATCTAACTTCTGGAGGCAGTCAAAATGAGCCTTAGAATTCTTCCCTACCTTATTCCTGTGCTGAGATACAGGCTGCTCCAACCTGCTGTAAAATGCTTGATTTCGAGAGTGAGCGAAACTAATGAAAACATTGTTGGGGTAAAACCTAAAGGGAAAGACCTAGCACCAAATCCAATTTGCCATCTGATCTAACTTCTGGAGGCAGTCAAAATGAGCCTTAGAATTCTTCCCTACCTTATTCCTGTGCTGAGATACAGGCTGCTCCAACCTGCTGTAAAATGCTTGATTTCGAGAGTGAGCGAAACTAATGAAAACATTGTTGGGGTAAAACCTAAAGGGAAAGACCTAGCACCAAATCCAATTTGCCATCTGATCTAACTTCTGGAGGCAGTCAAAATGAGCCTTAGAATTCTTCCCTACCTTATTCCTGTGCTGAGATACAGGCTGCTCCAACCTGCTGTAAAATGCTTGATTTCGAGAGTGAGCGAAACTAATGAAAACATTGTTGGGGTAAAACCTAAAGGGAAAGACCTAGCACCAAATCCAATTTGCCATCTGATCTAACTTCTGGAGGCAGTCAAATGAGCCTTAGAATTCTTCCCTACCTTATTCCTGTGCTGAGATACAGGCTGCTCCAACCTGCTGTAAAATGCTTGATTTCGAGAGTGAGCGAAACTAATGAAAACATTGTTGGGGTAAAACCTAAAGGGAAAGACCTAGCACCAAATTCAATTTGCCATCTGATCTAACTTCTGGAGGCAGTCAAATGAGCCTTAGAATTCTTCCCTACCTTATTCCTGTGCTGAGATACAGGCTGCTCCAACCTGCTGTAAAATGCTTGATTTCGAGAGTGAGCGAAACTAATGAAAACATTGTTGGGGTAAAACCTAAAGGGAAAGACCTAGCACCAAATCCAATTTGCCATCTGATCTAACTTCTGGAGGCAGTCAAAATGAGCCTTAGAATTCTTCCCTACCTTATTCCTGTGCTGAGATACAGGCTGCTCCAACCTGCTGTAAAATGCTTGATTTCGAGAGTGAGCGAAACTAATGAAAACATTGTTGGGGTAAAACCTAAAGGGAAAGACCTAGCACCAAATCCAATTTGCCATCTGATCTAACTTCTGGAGGCAGTCAAAATGAGCCTTAGAATTCTTCCCTACCTTATTCCTGTGCTGAGATACAGGCTGCTCCAACCTGCTGTAAAATGCTTGATTTCGAGAGTGAGCGAAACTAATGAAAACATTGTTGGGGTAAAACCTAAAGGGAAAGACCTAGCACCAAATCCAATTTGCCATCTGATCTAACTTCTGGAGGCAGTCAAAATGAGCCTAGAATTCTTCCCTACCTTATTCCTGTGCTGAGATACAGGCTGCTCCAACCTGCTGTAAAATGCTTGATTTCGAGAGTGAGCGAAACTAATGAAAACATTGTTGGGGTAAAACCTAAAGGGAAAGACCTAGCACCAAATCCAATTTGCCATCTGATCTAACTTCTGGAGGCAGTCAAAATGAGCCTTAGAATTCTTCCCTACCTTATTCCTGTGCTGAGATACAGGCTGCTCCAACCTGCTGTAAAATGCTTGATTTCGAGAGTGAGCGAAACTAATGAAAACATTGTTGGGGTAAAACCTAAAGGGAAAGACCTAGCACCAAATCCAATTTGCCATCTGATCTAACTTCTGGAGGCAGTCAAAATGAGCCTTAGAATTCTTCCCTACCTTATTCCTGTGCTGAGATACAGGCTGCTCCAACCTGCTGTAAAATGCTTGATTTCGAGAGTGAGCGAAACTAATGAAAACATTGTTGGGGTAAAACCTAAAGGGAAAGACCTAGCACCAAATCCAATTTGCCATCTGATCTAACTTCTGGAGGCAGTCAAAACGAGCCTTTGAATTCTTCCCTACCTTATTCCTGTGCTGAGATACAGGCTGCTCCAACCTGCTGTAAAATGCTTGATTTCGAGAGTGAGCGAAACTAATGAAAACATTGTTGGGGTAAAACCTAAAGGGAAAGACCTAGCACCAAATCCAATTTGCCATCTGATCTAACTTCTGGAGGCAGTCAAAACGATCCTTTGAATTCTTCCCTACCTTATTCCTGTGCTGAGATACAGGCTGCTCCAACCTGCTGTAAAATGCTTGATTTCGAGAGTGAGCGAAACTAATGAAAACATTGTTGGGGTAAAACCTAAAGGGAAAGACCTAGCACCAAATCCAATTTGCCCATCTGATCTAACTTCTGGAGGCAGTCAAAACGATCCTTAGAATTCTTCCCTACCTTATTCCTGTGCTGAGATACAGGCTGCTCCAACCTGCTGTAAAATGCTTGATTTCGAGAGTGAGCGAAACTAATGAAAACATTGTTGGGGTAAAACCTAAAGGGAAAGACCTAGCACCAAATCCAATTTGCCATCTGATCTAACTTCTGGAGGCAGTCAAAATGAGCCTTAGAATTCTTCCCTACCTTATTCCTGTGCTGAGATACAGGCTGCTCCAACCTGCTGTAAAATGCTTGATTTCGAGAGTGAGCGAAACTAATGAAAACATTGTTGGGGTAAAACCTAAAGGGAAAGACCTAGCACCAAATCCAATTTGCCATCTGATCTAACTTCTGGAGGCAGTCAAAATGAGCCTTAGAATTCTTCCCTACCTTATTCCTGTGCTGAGATACAGGCTGCTCCAACCTGCTGTAAAATGCTTGATTTCGAGAGTGAGCGAAACTAATGAAAACATTGTTGGGGTAAAACCTAAAGGGAAAGACCTAGCACCAAATCCAATTTGCCATCTGATCTAACTTCTGGAGGCAGTCAAAATGAGCCTTAGAATTCTTCCCTACCTTATTCCTGTGCTGAGATACAGGCTGCTCCAACCTGCTGTAAAATGCTTGATTTCGAGAGTGAGCGAAACTAATGAAAACATTGTTTGGGGTAAAACCTAAAGGGAAAGACCTAGCACCAAATCCAATTTGCCATCTGATCTAACTTCTGGAGGCAGTCAAAATGAGCCTTAGAATTCTTCCCTACCTTATTCCTGTGCTGAGATACAGGCTGCTCCAACCTGCTGTAAAATGCTTGATTTCGAGAGTGAGCGAAACTAATGAAAACATTGTTGGGGGTAAAACCTAAAGGGAAAGACCTAGCACCAAATCCAATTTGCCATCTGATCTAACTTCTGGAGGCAGTCAAAATGAGCCTTAGAATTCTTCCCTACCTTATTCCTGTGCTGAGATACAGGCTGCTCCAACCTGCTGTAAAATGCTTGATTTCGAGAGTGAGCGAAACTAATGAAAACATTGTTGGGGTAAAACCTAAAGGGAAAGACCTAGCACCAAATCCAATTTGCCATCTGATCTAACTTCTGGAGGCAGTCAAAATGAGCCTTAGAATTCTTCCCTACCTTATTCCTGTGCTGAGATACAGGCTGCTCCAACCTGCTGTAAAATGCTTGATTTCGAGAGTGAGCGAAACTAATGAAAACATTGTTGGGGTAAAACCTAAAGGGAAAGACCTAGCACCAAATCCAATTTGCCATCTGATCTAACTTCTGGAGGCAGTCAAAATGAGCCTTAGAATTCTTCCCTACCTTATTCCTGTGCTGAGATACAGGCTGCTCCAACCTGCTGTAAAATGCTTGATTTCGAGAGTGAGCGAAACTAATGAAAACATTGTTGGGGTAAAACCTAAAGGGAAAGACCTAGCACCAAATCCAATTTGCCATCTGATCTAACTTCTGGAGGCAGTCAAAATGAGCCTTAGAATTCTTCCTACCTTATTCCTGTGCTGAGATACAGGCTGCTCCAACCTGCTGTAAAATGCTTGATTTCGAGAGTGAGCGAAACTAATGAAAACATTGTTGGGGTAAAACCTAAAGGGAAAGACCTAGCACCAAATCCAATTTGCCATCTGATCTAACTTCTGGAGGCAGTCAAAATGAGCCTTAGAATTCTTCCCTACCTTATTCCTGTGCTGAGATACAGGCTGCTCCAACCTGCTGTAAAATGCTTGATTTCGAGAGTGAGCGAAACTAATGAAAACATTGTTGGGGTAAAACCTAAAGGGAAAGACCTAGCACCAAATCCAATTTGCCATCTGATCTAACTTCTGGAGGCAGTCAAAATGATCCTTAGAATTCTTCCCTACCTTATTCCTGTGCTGAGATACAGGCTGCTCCAACCTGCTGTAAAATGCTTGATTTCGAGAGTGAGCGAAACTAATGAAAACATTGTTGGGGTAAAACCTAAAGGGAAAGACCTAGCACCAAATCCAATTTGCCATCTGATCTAACTTCTGGAGGCAGTCAAAATGAGCCTTAGAATTCTTCCCTACCTTATTCCTGTGCTGAGATACAGGCTGCTCCAACCTGCTGTAAAATGCTTGATTTCGAGAGTGAGCGAAACTAATGAAAACATTGTTGGGGTAAAACCTAAAGGGAAAGACCTAGCACCAAATCCAATTTGCCATCTGATCTAACTTCTGGAGGCAGTCAAAATGAGCATTTGAATTCTTCCCTACCTTATTCCTGTGCTGAGATACAGGCTGCTCCAACCTGCTGTAAAATGCTTGATTTCGAGAGTGAGCGAAACTAATGAAAACATTGTTGGGGTAAAACCTAAAGGGAAAGACCTAGCACCAAATCCAATTTGCCATCTGATCTAACTTCTGGAGGCAGTCAAAATGAGCCTTAGAATTCTTCCCTACCTTATTCCTGTGCTGAGATACAGGCTGCTCCAACCTGCTGTAAAATGCTTGATTTCGAGAGTGAGCGAAACTAATGAAAACATTGTTGGGGTAAAACCTAAAGGGAAAGACCTAGCACCAAATCCAATTTGCCATCTGATCTAACTTCTGGAGGCAGTCAAAATGAGCCTTAGAATTCTTCCCTACCTTATTCCTGTGCTGAGATACAGGCTGCTCCAACCTGCTGTAAAATGCTTGATTTTGAGAGTGAGCGAAACTAATGAAAACATTGTTGGGGTAAAACCTAAAGGGAAAGACCTAGCACCAAATCCAATTTGCCATCTGATCTAACTTCTGGAGGCAGTCAAAATGAGCCTTAGAATTCTTCCCTACCTTATTCCTGTGCTGAGATACAGGCTGCTCCAACCTGCTGTAAAATGCTTGATTTCGAGAGTGAGCGAAACTAATGAAAACATTGTTGGGGTAAAACCTAAAGGGAAAGACCTAGCACCAAATCCAATTTGCCATCTGATCTAACTTCTGGAGGCAGTCAAAATGATCCTTAGAATTCTTCCCTACCTTATTCCTGTGCTGAGATACAGGCTGCTCCAACCTGCTGTAAAATGCTTGATTTTGAGAGTGAGCGAAACTAATGAAAACATTGTTGGGGTAAAACCTAAAGGGAAAGACCTAGCACCAAATCCAATTTGCCATCTGATCTAACTTCTGGAGGCAGTCAAAATGAGCCTTAGAATTCTTCCCCTACCTTATTCCTGTGCTGAGATACAGGCTGCTCCAACCTGCTGTAAAATGCTTGATTTCGAGAGTGAGCGAAACTAATGAAAACATTGTTGGGGTAAAACCTAAAGGGAAAGACCTAGCACCAAATCCAATTTGCCATCTGATCTAACTTCTGGAGGCAGTCAAAATGAGCCTTAGAATTCTTCCCTACCTTATTCCTGTGCTGAGATACAGGCTGCTCCAACCTGCTGTAAAATGCTTGATTTCGAGAGTGAGCGAAACTAATGAAAACATTGTTGGGGTAAAACCTAAAGGGAAAGACCTAGCACCAAATCCAATTTGCCATCTGATCTAACTTCTGGAGGCAGTCAAAATGAGCCTTAGAATTCTTCCCTACCTTATTCCTGTGCTGAGATACAGGCTGCTCCAACCTGCTGTAAAATGCTTGATTTCGAGAGTGAGCGAAACTAATGAAAACATTGTTGGGGTAAAACCTAAAGGGAAAGACCTAGCACCAAATCCAATTTGCCATCTGATCTAACTTCTGGAGGCAGTCCAAAATGAGCCTTAGAATTCTTCCCTACCTTATTCCTGTGCTGAGATACAGGCTGCTCCAACCTGCTGTAAAATGCTTGATTTCGAGAGTGAGCGAAACTAATGAAAACATTGTTGGGGTAAAACCTAAAGGGAAAGACCTAGCACCAAATCCAATTTGCCATCTGATCTAACTTCTGGAGGCAGTCAAAATGAGCCTTAGAATTCTTCCCTACCTTATTCCTGTGCTGAGATACAGGCTGCTCCAACCTGCTGTAAAATGCTTGATTTCGAGAGTGAGCGAAACTAATGAAAACATTGTTGGGGTAAAACCTAAAGGGAAAGACCTAGCACCAAATCCAATTTGCCATCTGATCTAACTTCTGGAGGCAGTCAAAATGAGCCTTAGAATTCTTCCCTACCTTATTCCTGTGCTGAGATACAGGCTGCTCCAACCTGCTGTAAAATGCTTGATTTCGAGAGTGAGCGAAACTAATGAAAACATTGTTGGGGTAAAACCTAAAGGGAAAGACCTAGCACCAAATCCAATTTGCCATCTGATCTAACTTCTGGAGGCAGTCAAAATGAGCCTTAGAATTCTTCCCTACCTTATTCCTGTGCTGAGATACAGGCTGCTCCAACCTGCTGTAAAATGCTTGATTTCGAGAGTGAGCGAAACTAATGAAAACATTGTTGGGGTAAAACCTAAAGGGAAAGACCTAGCACCAAATCCAATTTGCCATCTGATCTAACTTCTGGAGGCAGTCAAAATGAGCCTTAGAATTCTTCCCTACCTTATTCCTGTGCTGAGATACAGGCTGCTCCAACCTGCTGTAAAATGCTTGATTTCGAGAGTGAGCGAAACTAATGAAAACATTGTTGGGGTAAAACCTAAAGGGAAAGACCTAGCACCAAATCCAATTTGCCATCTGATCTAACTTCTGGAGGCAGTCAAAATGAGCCTTAGAATTCTTCCCTACCTTATTCCTGTGCTGAGATACAGGCTGCTCCAACCTGCTGTAAAATGCTTGATTTCGAGAGTGAGCGAAACTAATGAAAACATTGTTGGGGTAAAACCTAAAGGGAAAGACCTAGCACCAAATCCAATTTGCCATCTGATCTAACTTCTGGAGGCAGTCAAAATGATCCTTAGAATTCTTCCCTACCTTATTCCTGTGCTGAGATACAGGCTGCTCCAACCTGCTGTAAAATGCTTGATTTCGAGAGTGAGCGAAACTAATGAAAACATTGTTGGGGTAAAACCTAAAGGGAAAGACCTAGCACCAAATCCAATTTGCCATCTGATCTAACTTCTGGAGGCAGTCAAAATGAGCCTTAGAATTCTTCCCTACCTTATTCCTGTGCTGAGATACAGGCTGCTCCAACCTGCTGTAAAATGCTTGATTTCGAGAGTGAGCGAAACTAATGAAAACATTGTTGGGGTAAAACCTAAAGGGAAAGACCTAGCACCAAATCCAATTTGCCATCTGATCTAACTTCTGGAGGCAGTCAAAATGAGCCTTAGAATTCTTCCCTACCTTATTCCTGTGCTGAGATACAGGCTGCTCCAACCTGCTGTAAAATGCTTGATTTCGAGAGTGAGCGAAACTAATGAAAACATTGTTGGGGTAAAACCTAAAGGGAAAGACCTAGCACCAAATCCAATTTGCCATCTGATCTAACTTCTGGAGGCAGTCAAAATGAGCCTTAGAATTCTTCCCTACCTTATTCCTGTGCTGAGATACAGGCTGCTCCAACCTGCTGTAAAATGCTTGATTTCGAGAGTGAGCGAAACTAATGAAAACATTGTTGGGGTAAAACCTAAAGGGGAAAGACCTAGCACCAAATCCAATTTGCCATCTGATCTAACTTCTGGAGGCAGTCAAAATGAGCCTTAGAATTCTTCCCTACCTTATTCCTGTGCTGAGATACAGGCTGCTCCAACCTGCTGTAAAATGCTTGATTTCGAGAGTGAGCGAAACTAATGAAAACATTGTTGGGGTAAAACCTAAAGGGAAAGACCTAGCACCAAATCCAATTTGCCATCTGATCTAACTTCTGGAGGCAGTCAAAATGAGCCTTAGAATTCTTCCCTACCTTATTCCTGTGCTGAGATACAGGCTGCTCCAACCTGCTGTAAAATGCTTGATTTCGAGAGTGAGCGAAACTAATGAAAACATTGTTGGGGTAAAACCTAAAGGGAAAGACCTAGCACCAAATCCAATTTGCCATCTGATCTAACTTCTGGAGGCAGTCAAAATGAGCCTTAGAATTCTTCCCTACCTTATTCCTGTGCTGAGATACAGGCTGCTCCAACCTGCTGTAAAATGCTTGATTTCGAGAGTGAGCGAAACTAATGAAACATTGTTGGGGTAAAACCTAAAGGGAAAGACCTAGCACCAAATCCAATTTGCCATCTGATCTAACTTCTGGAGGCAGTCAAAATGATCCCTTAGAATTCTTCCCTACCTTATTCCTGTGCTGAGATACAGGCTGCTCCAACCTGCTGTAAAATGCTTGATTTCGAGAGTGAGCGAAACTAATGAAAACATTGTTGGGGTAAAACCTAAAGGGGAAAGACCTAGCACCAAATCCAATTTGCCATCTGATCTAACTTCTGGAGGCAGTCAAAATGAGCCTTAGAATTCTTCCCTACCTTATTCCTGTGCTGAGATACAGGCTGCTCCAACCTGCTGTAAAATGCTTGATTTCGAGAGTGAGCGAAACTAATGAAAACATTGTTGGGGTAAAACCTAAAGGGAAAGACCTAGCACCAAATCCAATTTGCCATCTGATCTAACTTCTGGAGGCAGTCAAAATGAGCCTTAGAATTCTTCCCTACCTTATTCCTGTGCTGAGATACAGGCTGCTCCAACCTGCTGTAAAAATGCTTGATTTCGAGAGTGAGCGAAACTAATGAAAACATTGTTGGGGTAAAACCTAAAGGGAAAGACCTAGCACCAAATCCAATTTGCCATCTGATCTAACTTCTGGAGGCAGTCAAAATGAGCCTTAGAATTCTTCCCTACCTTATTCCTGTGCTGAGATACAGGCTGCTCCAACCTGCTGTAAAATGCTTGATTTCGAGAGGTGAGCGAAACTAATGAAAAACATTGTTGGGGTAAAACCTAAAGGGAAAGACCTAGCACCAAATCCAATTTGCCATCTGATCTAACTTCTGGAGGCAGTCAAAATGAGCCTTAGAATTCTTCCCTACCTTATTCCTGTGCTGAGATACAGGCTGCTCCAACCTGCTGTAAAATGCTTGATTTCGAGAGTGAGCGAAACTAATGAAAACATTGTTGGGGTAAAACCTAAAGGGAAAGACCTAGCACCAAATCCAATTTGCCATCTGATCTAACTTCTGGAGGCAGTCAAAATGAGCCTTAGAATTCTTCCCTACCTTATTCCTGTGCTGAGATACAGGCTGCTCCAACCTGCTGTAAAATGCTTGATTTCGAGAGTGAGCGAAACTAATGAAAACATTGTTGGGGTAAAACCTAAAGGGAAAGACCTAGCACCAAATCCAATTTGCCATCTGATCTAACTTCTGGAGGCAGTCAAAATGATCCTTAGAATTCTTCCCTACCTTATTCCTGTGCTGAGATACAGGCTGCTCCAACCTGCTGTAAAATGCTTGATTTCGAGAGTGAGCGAAACTAATGAAAACATTGTTGGGGGTAAAACCTAAAGGGAAAGACCTAGCACCAAATCCAATTTGCCATCTGATCTAACTTCTGGAGGCAGTCAAAATGAGCCTTAGAATTCTTCCCTACCTTATTCCTGTGCTGAGATACAGGCTGCTCCAACCTGCTGTAAAATGCTTGATTTCGAGAGTGAGCGAAACTAATGAAAACATTGTTGGGGTAAAACCTAAAGGGAAAGACCTAGCACCAAATCCAATTTGCCATCTGATCTAACTTCTGGAGGCAGTCAAAATGAGCCTTAGAATTCTTCCCTACCTTATTCCTGTGCTGAGATACAGGCTGCTCCAACCTGCTGTAAAATGCTTGATTTCGAGAGTGAGCGAAACTAATGAAAAACATTGTTGGGGTAAAACCTAAAGGGAAAGACCTAGCACCAAATCCAATTTGCCATCTGATCTAACTTCTGGAGGCAGTCAAAATGAGCCTTAGAATTCTTCCCTACCTTATTCCTGTGCTGAGATACAGGCTGCTCCAACCTGCTGTAAAATGCTTGATTTCGAGAGTGAGCGAAACTAATGAAAACATTGTTGGGGTAAAACCTAAAGGGAAAGACCTAGCACCAAATCCAATTTGCCATCTGATCTAACTTCTGGAGGCAGTCAAAATGAGCCTTAGAATTCTTCCCTACCTTATTCCTGTGCTGAGATACAGGCTGCTCCAACCTGCTGTAAAATGCTTGATTTCGAGAGTGAGCGAAACTAATGAAAACATTGTTGGGGTAAAACCTAAAGGGGAAAGACCTAGCACCAAATCCAATTTGCCATCTGATCTAACTTCTGGAGGCAGTCAAAATGAGCCTTAGAATTCTTCCCTACCTTATTCCTGTGCTGAGATACAGGCTGCTCCAACCTGCTGTAAAATGCTTGATTTCGAGAGTGAGCGAAACTAATGAAAACATTGTTGGGGTAAAACCTAAAGGGAAAGACCTAGCACCAAATCCAATTTGCCATCTGATCTAACTTCTGGAGGCAGTCAAAATGAGCCTTAGAATTCTTCCCTACCTTATTCCTGTGCTGAGATACAGGCTGCTCCAACCTGCTGTAAAATGCTTGATTTCGAGAGTGAGCGAAACTAATGAAAACATTGTTGGGGTAAAACCTAAAGGGAAAGACCTAGCACCAAATCCAATTTGCCATCTGATCTAACTTCTGGAGGCAGTCAAAATGAGCCTTAGAATTCTTCCCTACCTTATTCCTGTGCTGAGATACAGGCTGCTCCAACCTGCTGTAAAATGCTTGATTTCGAGAGTGAGCGAAACTAATGAAAACATTGTTGGGGTAAAACCTAAAGGGAAAGACCTAGCACCAAATCCAATTTGCCATCTGATCTAACTTCTGGAGGCAGTCAAAATGAGCCTTAGAATTCTTCCCTACCTTATTCCTGTGCTGAGATACAGGCCTGCTCCAACCTGCTGTAAAATGCTTGATTTCGAGAGTGAGCGAAACTAATGAAAACATTGTTGGGGTAAAACCTAAAGGGAAAGACCTAGCACCAAATCCAATTTGCCATCTGATCTAACTTCTGGAGGCAGTCAAAATGAGCCTTAGAATTCTTCCCTACCTTATTCCTGTGCTGAGATACAGGCTGCTCCAACCTGCTGTAAAATGCTTGATTTCGAGAGTGAGCGAAACTAATGAAAACATTGTTGGGGTAAAACCAAAAGGGAAAGACCTAGCACCAAATCCAATTTGCCATCTGATCTAACTTCTGGAGGCAGTCAAAATGAGCCTTAGAATTCTTCCCTACCTTATTCCTGTGCTGAGATACAGGCTGCTCCAACCTGCTGTAAAATGCTTGATTTCGAGAGTGAGCGAAACTAATGAAAACATTGTTGGGGTAAAACCTAAAGGGAAAGACCTAGCACCAAATCCAATTTGCCATCTGATCTAACTTCTGGAGGCAGTCAAAATGATCCTTAGAATTCTTCCCTACCTTATTCCTGTGCTGAGATACAGGCTGCTCCAACCTGCTGTAAAATGCTTGATTTCGAGAGTGAGCGAAACTAATGAAAACATTGTTGGGGTAAAACCTAAAGGGAAAGACCTAGCACCAAATCCAATTTGCCATCTGATCTAACTTCTGGAGGCAGTCAAAATGAGCCTTAGAATTCTTCCCTACCTTATTCCTGTGCTGAGATACAGGCTGCTCCAACCTGCTGTAAAATGTTTGATTTCGAGAGTGAGCGAAACTAATGAAAACATTGTTGGGGTAAAACCTAAAGGGAAAGACCTAGCACCAAATCCAATTTGCCATCTGATCTAACTTCTGGAGGCAGTCAAAATGATCCTTAGAATTCTTCCCTACCTTATTCCTGTGCTGAGATACAGGCTGCTCCAACCTGCTGTAAAATGCTTGATTTCGAGAGTGAGCGAAACTAATGAAAACATTGTTGGGGTAAAACCTAAAGGGAAAGACCTAGCACCAAATCCAATTTGCCATCTGATCTAACTTCTGGAGGCAGTCAAAATGAGCCTTAGAATTCTTCCCTACCTTATTCCTGTGCTGAGATACAGGCTGCTCCAACCTGCTGTAAAATGCTTGATTTCGAGAGTGAGCGAAACTAATGAAAACATTGTTGGGGTAAAACCTAAAGGGAAAGACCTAGCACCAAATCCAATTTGCCATCTGATCTAACTTCTGGAGGCAGTCAAAATGATCCTTAGAATTCTTCCCTACCTTATTCCTGTGCTGAGATACAGGCTGCTCCAACCTGCTGTAAAATGCTTGATTTTGAGAGTGAGCGAAACTAATGAAAACATTGTTGGGGTAAAACCTAAAGGGAAAGACCTAGCACCAAATCCAATTTGCCATCTGATCTAACTTCTGGAGGCAGTCAAAAATGAGCCTTAGAATTCTTCCCTACCTTATTCCTGTGCTGAGATACAGGCTGCTCCAACCTGCTGTAAAATGCTTGATTTCGAGAGTGAGCGAAACTAATGAAAACATTGTTGGGGTAAAACCTAAAGGGAAAGACCTAGCACCAAATCCCAATTTGCCATCTGATCTAACTTCTGGAGGCAGTCAAAATGATCCTTAGAATTCTTCCCTACCTTATTCCTGTGCTGAGATACAGGCTGCTCCAACCTGCTGTAAAATGCTTGATTTCGAGAGTGAGCGAAACTAATGAAAACATTGTTGGGGTAAAACCTAAAGGGAAAGACCTAGCACCAAATCCAATTTGCCATCTGATCTAACTTCTGGAGGCAGTCAAAATGAGCCTTAGAATTCTTCCCTACCTTATTCCTGTGCTGAGATACAGGCTGCTCCAACCTGCTGTAAAAATGCTTGATTTCGAGAGTGAGCGAAACTAATGAAAACATTGTTGGGGTAAAACCTAAAGGGAAAGACCTAGCACCAAATCCAATTTGCCATCTGATCTAACTTCTGGAGGCAGTCAAAATGAGCCTTAGAATTCTTCCCTACCTTATTCCTGTGCTGAGATACAGGCTGCTCCAACCTGCTGTAAAATGCTTGATTTCGAGAGTGAGCGAAACTAATGAAAACATTGTTGGGGTAAAAACCTAAAGGGAAAGACCTAGCACCAAATCCAATTTGCCATCTGATCTAACTTCTGGAGGCAGTCAAAATGAGCCTTAGAATTCTTCCCTACCTTATTCCTGTGCTGAGATACAGGCTGCTCCAACCTGCTGTAAAATGCTTGATTTCGAGAGTGAGCGAAACTAATGAAAACATTGTTGGGGTAAAACCTAAAGGGAAAGACCTAGCACCAAATCCAATTTGCCATCTGATCTAACTTCTGGAGGCAGTCAAAATGAGCCTTAGAATTCTTCCCTACCTTATTCCTGTGCTGAGATACAGGCTGCTCCAACCTGCTGTAAAATGCTTGATTTCGAGAGTGAGCGAAACTAATGAAAACATTGTTGGGGTAAAACCTAAAGGGAAAGACCTAGCACCAAATCCAATTTGCCATCTGATCTAACTTCTGGAGGCAGTCAAAATGATCCTTAGAATTCTTCCCTACCTTATTCCTGTGCTGAGATACAGGCTGCTCCAACCTGCTGTAAAATGCTTGATTTCGAGAGTGAGCGAAACTAATGAAAACATTGTTGGGGTAAAACCTAAAGGGAAAGACCTAGCACCAAATCCAATTTGCCATCTGATCTAACTTCTGGAGGCAGTCAAAATGAGCCTTAGAATTCTTCCCTACCTTATTCCTGTGCTGAGATACAGGCTGCTCCAACCTGCTGTAAAATGCTTGATTTCGAGAGTGAGCGAAACTAATGAAAACATTGTTGGGGTAAAACCTAAAGGGAAAGACCTAGCACCAAATCCAATTTGCCATCTGATCTAACTTCTGGAGGCAGTCAAAATGATCCTTAGAATTCTTCCCTACCTTATTCCTGTGCTGAGATACAGGCTGCTCCAACCTGCTGTAAAATGCTTGATTCGAGAGTGAGCGAAACTAATGAAAACATTGTTGGGGTAAAACCTAAAGGGAAAGACCTAGCACCAAATCCAATTTGCCATCTGATCTAACTTCTGGAGGCAGTCAAAATGAGCATTTGAATTCTTCCCTACCTTATTCCTGTGCTGAGATACAGGCTGCTCCAACCTGCTGTAAAATGCTTGATTTCGAGAGTGAGCGAAACTAATTGAAAACATTGTTGGGGTAAAACCTAAAGGGAAAGACCTAGCACCAAATCCAATTTGCCATCTGATCTAACTTCTGGAGGCAGTCAAAATGAGCCTTAGAATTCTTCCCTACCTTATTCCTGTGCTGAGATACAGGCTGCTCCAACCTGCTGTAAAATGCTTGATTTCGAGAGTGAGCGAAACTAATGAAAACATTGTTGGGGTAAAACCTAAAGGGAAAGACCTAGCACCAAATCCAATTTGCCATCTGATCTAACTTCTGGAGGCAGTCAAAATGAGCCTTAGAATTCTTCCCTACCTTATTCCTGTGCTGAGATACAGGCTGCTCCAACCTGCTGTAAAATGCTTGATTTCGAGAGTGAGCGAAACTAATGAAAACATTGTTGGGGTAAAACCTAAAGGGAAAGACCTAGCACCAAATCCAATTTGCCATCTGATCTAACTTCTGGAGGCAGTCAAATGAGCCTTAGAATTCTTCCCTACCTTATTCCTGTGCTGAGATACAGGCTGCTCCAACCTGCTGTAAAATGCTTGATTTCGAGAGTGAGCGAAACTAATGAAAACATTGTTGGGGTAAAACCTAAAGGGAAAGACCTAGCACCAAATCCAATTTGCCATCTGATCTAACTTCTGGAGGCAGTCAAAATGAGCCTTAGAATTCTTCCCTACCTTATTCCTGTGCTGAGATACAGGCTGCTCCAACCTGCTGTAAAATGCTTGATTTCGAGAGTGAGCGAAACTAATGAAAACATTGTTGGGGTAAAACCTAAAGGAAAGACCTAGCACCAAATCCAATTTGCCATCTGATCTAACTTCTGGAGGCAGTCAAAATGAGCCTTAGAATTCTTCCCTACCTTATTCCTGTGCTGAGATACAGGCTGCTCCAACCTGCTGTAAAATGCTTGATTTCGAGAGTGAGCGAAACTAATGAAAACATTGTTGGGGGTAAAACCTAAAGGGAAAGACCTAGCACCAAATCCAATTTGCCATCTGATCTAACTTCTGGAGGCAGTCAAAATGAGCCTTAGAATTCTTCCCTACCTTATTCCTGTGCTGAGATACAGGCTGCTCCAACCTGCTGTAAAATGCTTGATTTCGAGAGTGAGCGAAACTAATGAAAACATTGTTGGGGTAAAACCTAAAGGGAAAGACCTAGCACCAAATCCAATTTGCCATCTGATCTAACTTCTGGAGGCAGTCAAAATGAGCCTTAGAATTCTTCCCTACCTTATTCCTGTGCTGAGATACAGGCTGCTCCAACCTGCTGTAAAATGCTTGATTTCGAGAGTGAGCGAAACTAATGAAAACATTGTTGGGGTAAAACCTAAAGGGAAAGACCTAGCACCAAATCCAATTTGCCATCTGATCTAACTTCTGGAGGCAGTCAAAATGATCCTTAGAATTCTTCCCTACCTTATTCCTGTGCTGAGATACAGGCTGCTCCAACCTGCTGTAAAATGCTTGATTTCGAGAGTGAGCGAAACTAATGAAAACATTGTTGGGGTAAAACCTAAAGGGAAAGACCTAGCACCAAATCCAATTTGCCATCTGATCTAACTTCTGGAGGCAGTCAAAATGAGCATTTGAATTCTTCCCTACCTTATTCCTGTGCTGAGATACAGGCTGCTCCAACCTGCTGTAAAATGCTTGATTTCGAGAGTGAGCGAAACTAATGAAAACATTGTTGGGGTAAAACCTAAAGGGAAAGACCTAGCACCAAATCCAATTTGCCATCTGATCTAACTTCTGGAGGCAGTCAAAATGAGCCTTAGAATTCTTCCCTACCTTATTCCTGTGCTGAGATACAGGCTGCTCCAACCTGCTGTAAAATGCTTGATTTCGAGAGTGAGCGAAACTAATGAAAACATTGTTGGGGTAAAACCTAAAGGGAAAGACCTAGCACCAAATCCAATTTGCCATCTGATCTAACTTCTGGAGGCAGTCAAAATGAGCCTTAGAATTCTTCCCTACCTTATTCCCTGTGCTGAGATACAGGCTGCTCCAACCTGCTGTAAAATGCTTGATTTCGAGAGTGAGCGAAACTAATGAAAACATTGTTGGGGTAAAACCTAAAGGGAAAGACCTAGCACCAAATCCAATTTGCCATCTGATCTAACTTCTGGAGGCAGTCAAAATGATCCTTAGAATTCTTCCCTACCTTATTCCTGTGCTGAGATACAGGCTGCTCCAACCTGCTGTAAAATGCTTGATTTCGAGAGTGAGCGAAACTAATGAAAACATTGTTGGGGTAAAACCTAAAGGGAAAGACCTAGCACCAAATCCAATTTGCCATCTGATCTAACTTCTGGAGGCAGTCAAAATGATCCTTAGAATTCTTCCCTACCTTATTCCTGTGCTGAGATACAGGCTGCTCCAACCTGCTGTAAAATGCTTGATTTCGAGAGTGAGCGAAACTAATGAAAACATTGTTGGGGTAAAACCTAAAGGGAAAGACCTAGCACCAAATCCAATTTGCCATCTGATCTAACTTCTGGAGGCAGTCAAAATGATCCTTAGAATTCTTCCCTACCTTATTCCTGTGCTGAGATACAGGCTGCTCCAACCTGCTGTAAAATGCTTGATTTCGAGAGTGAGCGAAACTAATGAAAACATTGTTGGGGTAAAACCTAAAGGGAAAGACCTAGCACCAAATCCAATTTGCCATCTGATCTAACTTCTGGAGGCAGTCAAAATGATCCTTAGAATTCTTCCCTACCTTATTCCTGTGCTGAGATACAGGCTGCTCCAACCTGCTGTAAAATGCTTGATTTCGAGAGTGAGCGAAACTAATGAAAACATTGTTGGGGTAAAACCTAAAGGGAAAGACCTAGCACCAAATCCAATTTGCCATCTGATCTAACTTCTGGAGGCAGTCAAAATGAGCCTTAGAATTCTTCCCTACCTTATTCCTGTGCTGAGATACAGGCTGCTCCAACCTGCTGTAAAATGCTTGATTTCGAGAGTGAGCGAAACTAATGAAAACATTGTTGGGGTAAAACCTAAAGGGAAAGACCTAGCACCAAATCCAATTTGCCATCTGATCTAACTTCTGGAGGCAGTCAAAATGAGCCTTAGAATTCTTCCCTACCTTATTCCTGTGCTGAGATACAGGCTGCTCCAACCTGCTGTAAAATGCTTGATTTCGAGAGTGAGCGAAACTAATGAAAACATTGTTGGGGTAAAACCTAAAGGGAAAGACCTAGCACCAAATCCAATTTGCCATCTGATCTAACTTCTGGAGGCAGTCAAAATGAGCCTTAGAATTCTTCCCTACCTTATTCCTGTGCTGAGATACAGGCTGCTCCAACCTGCTGTAAAATGCTTGATTTCGAGAGTGAGCGAAACTAATGAAAACATTGTTGGGGTAAAACCTAAAGGGAAAGACCTAGCACCAAATCCAATTTGCCATCTGATCTAACTTCTGGAGGCAGTCAAAATGAGCCTTAGAATTCTTCCCTACCTTATTCCTGTGCTGAGATACAGGCTGCTCCAACCTGCTGTAAAATGCCTTAGAATTCTTCCCTACCTTATTCCTGTGCTGAGATACAGGCTGCTCCAACCTGCTGTAAAATGCTTGATTTCGAGAGTGAGCGAAACTAATGAAAACATTGTTGGGGTAAAACCTAAAGGGAAAGACCTAGCACCAAATCCAATTTGCCATCTGATCTAACTTCTGGAGGCAGTCAAAATGAGCCTTAGAATTCTTCCCTACCTTATTCCTGTGCTGAGATACAGGCTGCTCCAACCTGCTGTAAAATGCTTGATTTTGAGAGTGAGCGAAACTAATGAAAACATTGTTGGGGTAAAACCTAAAGGGAAAGACCTAGCACCAAATCCAATTTGCCATCTGATCTAACTTCTGGAGGCAGTCAAAATGAGCCTTAGAATTCTTCCCTACCTTATTCCTGTGCTGAGATACAGGCTGCTCCAACCTGCTGTAAAATGCTTGATTTCGAGAGTGAGCGAAACTAATGAAAACATTGTTGGGGTAAAACCTAAAGGGAAAGACCTAGCACCAAATCCAATTTGCCATCTGATCTAACTTCTGGAGGCAGTCAAAATGATCCTTAGAATTCTTCCCTACCTTATTCCTGTGCTGAGATACAGGCTGCTCCAACCTGCTGTAAAATGCTTGATTTCGAGAGTGAGCGAAACTAATGAAAACATTGTTGGGGTAAAACCTAAAGGGAAAGACCTAGCACCAAATCCAATTTGCCATCTGATCTAACTTCTGGAGGCAGTCAAAATGATCCTTAGAATTCTTCCCTACCTTATTCCTGTGCTGAGATACAGGCTGCTCCAACCTGCTGTAAAATGCTTGATTTCGAGAGTGAGCGAAACTAATGAAAACATTGTTGGGGTAAAACCTAAAGGGAAAGACCTAGCACCAAATCCAATTTGCCATCTGATCTAACTTCTGGAGGCAGTCAAAATGAGCCTTAGAATTCTTCCCTACCTTATTCCTGTGCTGAGATACAGGCTGCTCCAACCTGCTGTAAAATGCTTGATTTCGAGAGTGAGCGAAACTAATGAAAACATTGTTGGGGTAAAACCTAAAGGGAAAGACCTAGCACCAAATCCAATTTGCCATCTGATCTAACTTCTGGAGGCAGTCAAAATGAGCCTTAGAATTCTTCCCTACCTTATTCCTGTGCTGAGATACAGGCTGCTCCAACCTGCTGTAAAATGCTTGATTTCGAGAGTGAGCGAAACTAATGAAAACATTGTTGGGGTAAAACCTAAAGGGAAAGACCTAGCACCAAATCCAATTTGCCATCTGATCTAACTTCTGGAGGCAGTCAAAATGAGCCTTAGAATTCTTCCCTACCTTATTCCTGTGCTGAGATACAGGCTGCTCCAACCTGCTGTAAAATGCTTGATTTCGAGAGTGAGCGAAACTAATGAAAACATTGTTGGGGTAAAACCTAAAGGGAAAGACCTAGCACCAAATCCAATTTGCCATCTGATCTAACTTCTGGAGGCAGTCAAAATGATCCTTAGAATTCTTCCCTACCTTATTCCTGTGCTGAGATACAGGCTGCTCCAACCTGCTGTAAAATGCTTGATTTCGAGAGTGAGCGAAACTAATGAAAACATTGTTGGGGTAAAACCTAAAGGGAAAGACCTAGCACCAAATCCAATTTGCCATCTGATCTAACTTCTGGAGGCAGTCAAAATGATCCTTAGAATTCTTCCCTACCTTATTCCTGTGCTGAGATACAGGCTGCTCCAACCTGCTGTAAAATGCTTGATTTTGAGAGTGAGCGAAACTAATGAAAACATTGTTGGGGTAAAACCTAAAGGGAAAGACCTAGCACCAAATCCAATTTGCCATCTGATCTAACTTCTGGAGGCAGTCAAAATGAGCCTTAGAATTCTTCCCTACCTTATTCCTGTGCTGAGATACAGGCTGCTCCAACCTGCTGTAAAATGCTTGATTTCGAGAGTGAGCGAAACTAATGAAAACATTGTTGGGGTAAAACCTAAAGGGAAAGACCTAGCACAAATCCAATTTGCCATCTGATCTAACTTCTGGAGGCAGTCAAAATGAGCCTTAGAATTCTTCCCTACCTTATTCCTGTGCTGAGATACAGGCTGCTCCAACCTGCTGTAAAAATGCTTGATTTCGAGAGTGAGCGAAACTAATGAAAACATTGTTGGGGTAAAACCTAAAGGGAAAGACCTAGCACCAAATCCAATTTGCCATCTGATCTAACTTCTGGAGGCAGTCAAAATGAGCCTTAGAATTCTTCCCTACCTTATTCCTGTGCTGAGATACAGGCTGCTCCAACCTGCTGTAAAATGCTTGATTTCGAGAGTGAGCGAAACTAATGAAAACATTGTTGGGGTAAAACCTAAAGGGAAAGACCTAGCACCAAATCCAATTTGCCATCTGATTCTAACTTCTGGAGGCAGTCAAAATGATCCTTAGAATTCTTCCCTACCTTATTCCTGTGCTGAGATACAGGCTGCTCCAACCTGCTGTAAAATGCTTGATTTCGAGAGTGAGCGAAACTAATGAAAACATTGTTGGGGTAAAACCTAAAGGGAAAGACCTAGCACCAAATCCAATTTGCCATCTGATCTAACTTCTGGAGGCAGTCAAAATGAGCCTTAGAATTCTTCCCTACCTTATTCCTGTGCTGAGATACAGGCTGCTCCAACCTGCTGTAAAATGCTTGATTTCGAGAGTGAGCGAAACTAATGAAAACATTGTTGGGGTAAAACCTAAAGGGAAAGACCTAGCACCAAATCCAATTTGCCATCTGATCTAACTTCTGGAGGCAGTCAAAATGAGCCTTAGAATTCTTCCCTACCTTATTCCTGTGCTGAGATACAGGCTGCTCCAACCTGCTGTAAAATGCTTGATTTCGAGAGTGAGCGAAACTAATGAAAACATTGTTGGGGTAAAACCTAAAGGGAAAGACCTAGCACCAAATCCAATTTGCCATCTGATCTAACTTCTGGAGGCAGTCAAAATGAGCCTTAGAATTCTTCCCTACCTTATTCCTGTGCTGAGATACAGGCTGCTCCAACCTGCTGTAAAATGCTTGATTTCGAGAGTGAGCGAAACTAATGAAAACATTGTTGGGGTAAAAACCTAAAGGGAAAGACCTAGCACCAAATCCAATTTGCCATCTGATCTAACTTCTGGAGGCAGTCAAAATGAGCCTTAGAATTCTTCCCTACCTTATTCCTGTGCTGAGATACAGGCTGCTCCAACCTGCTGTAAAATGCTTGATTTCGAGAGTGAGCGAAACTAATGAAAACATTGTTGGGGTAAAACCTAAAGGGAAAGACCTAGCACCAAATCCAATTTGCCATCTGATCTAACTTCTGGAGGCAGTCAAAATGATCCTTAGAATTCTTCCCTACCTTATTCCTGTGCTGAGATACAGGCTGCTCCAACCTGCTGTAAAATGCTTGATTTCGAGAGTGAGCGAAACTAATGAAAACATTGTTGGGGTAAAACCTAAAGGGAAAGACCTAGCACCAAATCCAATTTGCCATCTGATCTAACTTCTGGAGGCAGTCAAAATGAGCCTTAGAATTCTTCCCTACCTGTGGTGGGATGGAAGGTAAGGCCGAGAAGCCTCCTCCCTTCCCCCTTTGTAAAGTAAAAGGGAAAAAAAAAATTGAAGGGAAAGGAAAAAAAAACTCGCAAGCTGAATTAGCAAAGCAGTGGAGCTATATTTACAAAGCGATGTAGGGTTGGCAGGGGATTATTTGCAAATTTACAATATCTACAATATATACAAAGATATACAACAGAGTAACACAGAAATGAGAGTGACCCCCCTCTGGACAGAGGGGGTTCCCCACCTCCGCTCTCCCCTCTCTCCCCCCTTTCCCCAGAGTGGGATAGGAAGAGAGAGAAAAGAGAGGAAAGAAAAAAAAATGTTAGAAGCAGTTTGTGTTAATTGGAAAAGAGTTAATACAGGCCTGTTATCTGTTTTTCTCTCAAGGCCGGAGCCTTGGCAGAAAGCCCAGGACAGAAAGCTGTTGCCTGAAGAAGAGGCGGAAGCAAGACTGAAGATAAGGTGCTGGAGAAAACTCAGTATAGTCCCAGCTCATAAAGTGCTTCCTCCCACTCGTCCAATGAAATTAGTTTAGACTATTCCTTCCGTTTACCAACTTCCGTCCACCATATTCCCTTTCTTAAGGGGGCAACGTCAACCGGGCCCACAGTCCACCCCTTCTAAACAATTTCATTGGCTGCTCATAGTCCATTCCGGCTATGCTCAGATGTAGATGATTCAAAAGTCCAAGAAAATCAGAAAATGAGAAAAATGGAAAACAGTTCATTTCTTCACTGATGAAGCGAAGAAAAGGGAAACAGGGATTCTCAGGGTCTCTTAGTTGACTCAGGGCTCTCAGGGATCTCAGGGTTCGTGCACCGTAGATTCCTTGTTGATTCTTCCTCTGGACGCGATGTAGCTGTACAGCAGTTCAAAATTAACCTCTTTCAGCTAAAGTTAAATTTCTGTGTGGAATACACTGAATTTCACCATTCTCTTGCATTACCCAATAAGTGTGACCCGGACCTTCAGCTGAAACCACCCCTCGGACAGGTTTAGCCTCTCCTGAGGGTGAAAATACCCAAACAGTTTTACCTAACAGGTTCTTTTCTCTAACAACAGGAACTCTATCACCCTCTACTTTCCGTAGCAAATCTGAATGTGCAGGTCCAGCTCGGTTCACTGAACCTCTACTATTTACCAGCCAGGTTGCTTGTGCTAAATGTTTTTCCCAGTTTTTCAAAGATCCACCTCCCATGGCTTTGAGAGTGGTCTTCAACAAACCGTTGTAGCGTTCAATCTTCCCTGAAGCTGGTGCATAGTAGGGAATGTGGAATATCCACTCAATACCATGCTCTTTTGCCCAGCTCCTTACAAGGTTGTTCTTGAAATGAGTTCCGTTGTCTGACTCAATCCTCTCCGGAGTTCCGTGTCTCCACAGGATCTGTCTCTCCAGACCGAGAATGGTGTTGCGTGCAGTTGCATGTGGAACTGGATAAGTTTCCAACCATCCAGTGTTTGCTTCTACCATAGTAAGCACGTATTGCTTACCAGAACGAGAACGTGGTAGAGTGATGTAGTCAATCTGCCAAGCTTCACCATACTTGTACTTGGACCATCTGTCACCATACCACAAGGGCTTAAGTCGTTTTGCCTGCTTAATAGCAGCACAAATGTCACAGTCATGGATGACTTGTGTGATAGCATCCATGGAAATGTCTATGGATCTGTCACGAGCCCATTGGTATGTTGCATCTCTGCCTTGATGTCCTGACGAATCGTGAGCCCACCGAGCTAAGAATATCTCACCTCGGTGTTTCCAGTCGAGATCAAGATTAGAGTCCATGTCTACTTGAGAAACTCTTGCAGCTAGATCTGCCTGATGGTTGTGTTGCTGTTCCTCAGTAGCTTTGCTCTTAGGAATGTGAGCATCGATATGTCTCACTTTCACTGGAATTCTCTCGATTCGATCAGCAATGTCCTGCCACAGGTTGGCTGCCCAAATGGGTTTTCCTTTTCTCTGCCAACCACTCTTCTTCCAGTTCTTTAGCCAACCCCATAGAGCATTGGCTACCATCCATGAGTCGGTGTAGAGATAAAGCTTTGGCCATCTCTCACGTTCAGCTATGTCGAGAGCTAGCTGGACAGCTTTTACCTCTGCGAACTGACTGGATTCTCCTTCTCCATCTTTCGCTTCTGCAACTCGGCGTGTTGGACTCCACACTGCAGACTTCCACCTTCGCTTGTTCCCAACAAGACGACAGGAACCGTCTGTGAACAAAGCATATTTCTTTTCATCATCAGAAAGGTCATTGTAAGGAGGAGCTTCCTCAGCACGAGTTACTTTCTCCTCTGGAGGTTTAGCACAGTTGATACCTTCAGGCCAACTTGAGATCACCTCCACTAGACCAGGTCTTTCAAGATTTCCCATTCGAGCTCTCTGTGTTATCAGAGCCATCCACTTAGACCATGTTGAGTCTGTGGCATGATGTGGTGTGGATCCTTTGCCTTTGAACATCCAATTCAAAACTGGTAATCTGGGAGCTAAGAGAAGTTGTGATTCAGTTCCAATCACTTCAGAAGATGCTTTCACTCCTTCATAGGCAGCTAGAATTTCTTTCTCTGTTGGAGTATAATTAGCCTCTGAACCTCTGTAACCTCGACTCCAGAAACCAAGAGGTCGTCCACGTGTCTCACCTGGAGCTTTTTGCCACAAGCACCAGGTTGGACCATTGTCACTTGCAGCCGTGTACAAAATGTTCTTAATGTCTGGACCATCTCGGACAGGTCCCAGACCCATTGCTTGAATCACCTCTTGCTTTATCTGGTCAAAGGCTGCTTGTTGTTCAGGTCCCCAGTGGAAATGGTTTCTCTTTCGAGTCACATCATACAGAGGTTTCACAATCTGACTGTATCCAGGAATGTGCAGTCTCCAAAATCCCACTATCCCCAAGAAACGTAGGGTCTCTTGCTTGTTGGTGGGACTTGCCATGGTAGAGACTCTATTTACCACATCCACTGGAATGTGTCGGCGTCCATCCTGCCACCTCACTCCCAGAAATTGAATCTCTGTGGTAGGTCCTTTCACCTTGTCTCGCTTGATGGCAAAACCTGCATTCAGAAGAATGTCAATGATTTTGTTACCTTTCTTGAAGACTTCCTCAGCAGTTTTACCCCAGACGATGATGTCATCGATGAACTGGATGTGTTCTGGAGCACCACCTTTCTCCAGAGCATCGTGGATCACTGCATGACAGATGCTTGAGCTGTGGATCCAGCCCATTGGCAGCCTGTTGAAAGTGTACTGGATTCCTCTCCAGGTGAAAGCAAACTGAGGCCTGCATTCCTCTGCTATGGGAATAGAGAAAAATGCATTAGCAATGTCTATGGTAGCATACCATTTGGCCTCTTTGGATTCCAGCTCATACTGTAGCTCCATCATGTCTGGTACTGCTGCACTCATAGGTGGTGTCACTTCATTCAGGGCTCGGTAGTCTACTGTCAGACGCCAGTCTCCATTCTGCTTCCGCACAGGCCACACTGGACTGTTGAAAGGTGAATGAGTTTTGCTGATGACTTTCTGACTTTCCAACTGACGAATCAGATTCTGAATGGGCAACAAAGAGTCACGGTTGGTTCTGTATTGTCTGTGATGCACAGTCTGAGAAGCAACCGGCAATTTAATGTCCTGTATCTTATGTTGTCCCACAACTGCAGATTCATCAGAAAGTTCAGGTCTGGCAGACAGCTTCAATTTTTGTCCATCAATTTCTATTGAAGCTACTCCAAAAGCCCATTTGTAACCTCTAGGGTCTTTGAAACGCCCTTCTCTCAGAAAATCAATTCCCAAAATACAAGGTGCATCAGGTCCGGTCACAACTGTATGCTTCCTCCATTGTTTACCAGTTAAACTTATATTAACCTCTACCTTACTTAACTCTTGAGATCCACCAGTGACTCCCAGAATAGTTATAGACTCTGATCCCTGATAATTTGATGGTATTATGGTGCACTGAGCTCCTGTGTCAACCAAGGCCCTGTACTTCCGAAATTGTGAAGTGCCAGGCCACTGGATGTACACATCCCAATAGATTCTATTATCTCTGTTATCCCTCTCCTCCCCCTGGCGGGAGGCAGGGCACCCCTAGTTATGGGGAACATGCGCACATGTGCATTGCACATATTGTGCAGGGTTATAACTTTGCATGTTATAACTGGAGCCACTGTTGGAGCCATAAGAGTCGTTCTGGGGAACTGTGGAAGTAACAGCTACCCTTCTGGTATTGCTACCTCGGGTTCTGCCACTTTGCAATTCCCTCAGTCTCCTGAAAAGATTAGAAGTTGGTTGGCCATCCCAGCGGTTCATGTTCTCACCAAATTGATCACGCAGAGTTATCCAAATAGTTCTACGGGATTGCCTTGGTGGTCTGTTTTGGAACGACCTGTTTTGGAATGACCTGTTTTGGAATGACCTCCTTGGAGGACGTGTATTCCTCACAGATGAGACTTGTACCCACCTGGAGGAAGAATTGAAATTATCCCTTTGTGCCAATTGGGATATGGAGTTTCTAAATTCATCTTTTAACTCTCTCATGCAATTCTCAATTTTTCCAGACAGAGTTTCAATGGCTGAAACCAAAGAACCACGTGTCATGCTATCCTCCAATTGTCTCATTTGATCACTGAATTGGCCAACCGTAGGAGAAGCTCCACCATAACTTCTTGACACAATTCTGCTTGCCAGAATGTTTGCATAATTAGAAGGAGCAAGTTTGATGATCTTTTTAGCAAGACCGATACCCACAGGAACGTCATCAGGATTCAGAGTTTCATGTTCACCATAGAGTAGCTCTCTAACAGCAAATTCTCTCAAGCGCTTAATTCCCTCATCTATGGTAGTCCAGGGTTTAGGATTCCATGGAAGGTCATCTCGGGAAGGGTATCTCAGGGCAACCGCTATTAAAAGGCGTATCCACAGATTAACCTTACCGAGAGCTTCGCCTAGATGTCTATCTATTCCATTGTCCCTTGAGAGAGTTCCTAACTGAGCTGCTGACTTGTCTCCAACTGTTAGAGCTGAAGCACCTGTATCATAACACCTACTAAGCCAAGCTAGAACTGGCTCCTTATCTGCCCTGGTGAAATCTTTACGGACATTTCTCAATTCTTCCCGTGGTGACGAACAGTCCGTAATATCATCTTCATCTTCATCTCCCTGAATTCTTTGCCCGTAAAATCCTGCTGTCATTCTCCTAAGGATCTCTTTAAGCTGAGAACCACCTTTGCCAGCTGCTTTCCTAGCTTCATCTCTATCCTGCTTTGACCTCACTAGGTTAGCTAGATCTTTAAAACAAACCTTCTCTTCCTCCTGAGCAGGATCTTTTAGAGTAGAGGGCCCCTCACCAGGATCAGTCTCCACCTCTTCTTCTCCATCTTGGGCCTTTCCACTTCTAGTCTTTAAAGGAGCCATCTTAACTGGAGCTGTGTTTGAATTTACAGCCACCTTAATGGAAGCTGACAGGTCCTGAGATAAATCAGCTGCTGGGGCAGTGACTTCCGGTCCCACCGAGGGAGTGGGTGGAAGTGACGTTGCTCCATTAATGGCCGATGGAGAAGAAGAAGAAGGAGAAGGAGTGGGAGAAGGAGTAGGTGCCATGTTGATACCAGCCGATGCCCTTGGCTGCTTGCTAGAATCAGCAAAGTCATTTAGAGCTGCCTTACCAATTAACTTTTTAGCCTTCTTTTTAACTGACACGGGTTCTCCACAGTCCTCATCACTAGATGACTCTGGGACTGATCGAGAGCCACGGCGTTTTCTTTTTGATCTAGTTTTAATAACAAAACACGCCCTGGACACCTTTTTCTCTCGCCGCAAAGAGACCAGCAGATACACATTAATTATCACTGAAAGCAGGATTATACACATCAAATAAATCACTTTTGGATCCCAGGCATCACCTAAAGTTACTGTCTCCTCAGGCGGAATCTTAAAACTCTTTATCTCAATTGGGAGAGTGGTGGAGGTAACATTCCTGTATCTCACTGGCCATAATAAATTAATACATTTTCCATACCATAATTTAACTCTATACATAACCCACATATAAATTGTCCGCACCAAATATTTACCCAGGTAATCCAAAATCAAACCCAAACAATACCTGTAAACCAGAGCCCCAAAAATTGAAAAGAATAATCGCTCCACAAACCACAATACCTTCATGTTTGCTAATTCAGCTGGAAAACACTAAATCAATCAAGTAATAAATTGAACTAATTATCTGCCCCACGTTGGGCGCCAATAAAAAAAAAAATGTGGTGGGATGGAAGGTAAGGCCGAGAAGCCTCCTCCCTTCCCCCTTTGTAAAGTAAAAGGGAAAAAAAAATTGAAGGGAAAGGAAAAAAAAACTCGCAAGCTGAATTAGCAAAGCAGTGGAGCTATATTTACAAAGCGATGTAGGGTTGGCAGGGGATTATTTGCAAATTTACAATATCTACAATATATACAAAGATATACAACAGAGTAACACAGAAATGAGAGTGACCCCCCTCTGGACAGAGGGGGTTCCCCACCTCCGCTCTCCCCTCTCTCCCCCCTTTCCCCAGAGTGGGATAGGAAGAGAGAGAAAAGAGAGGAAAGAAAAAAAAATGTTAGAAGCAGTTTGTGTTAATTGGAAAAGAGTTAATACAGGCCTGTTATCTGTTTTTCTCTCAAGGCCGGAGCCTTGGCAGAAAGCCCAGGACAGAAAGCTGTTGCCTGAAGAAGAGGCGGAAGCAAGACTGAAGATAAGGTGCTGGAGAAACTCAGTATAGTCCCAGCTCATAAAGTGCTTCCTCCCACTCGTCCAATGAAATTAGTTTAGACTATTCCTTCCGTTTACCAACTTCCGTCCACCATATTCCCTTTCTTAAGGGGGCAACGTCAACCGGCCACACTACCTTATTCCTGTGCTGAGATACAGGCTGCTCCAACCTGCTGTAAAATGCTTGATTTCGAGAGTGAGCGAAACTAATGAAAACATTGTTGGGGTAAAACCTAAAGGGAAAGACCTAGCACCAAATCCAATTTGCCATCTGATCTAACTTCTGGAGGCAGTCAAAATGAGCCTTAGAATTCTTCCCTACCTTATTCCTGTGCTGAGATACAGGCTGCTCCAACCTGCTGTAAAATGCTTGATTTCGAGAGTGAGCGAAACTAATGAAAACATTGTTGGGGGTAAAAACCTAAAGGGAAAGACCTAGCACCAAATCCAATTTGCCATCTGATCTAACTTCTGGAGGCAGTCAAAAATGAGCCTTAGAATTCTTCCCTACCTTATTCCTGTGCTGAGATACAGGCTGCTCCAACCTGCTGTAAAATGCTTGATTTCGAGAGTGAGCGAAACTAATGAAAACATTGTTGGGGTAAAACCTAAAGGGAAAGACCTAGCACCAAATCCAATTTGCCATCTGATCTAACTTCTGGAGGCAGTCAAAATGAGCCTTAGAATTCTTCCCTACCTTATTCCTGTGCTGAGATACAGGCTGCTCCAACCTGCTGTAAAATGCTTGATTTCGAGAGTGAGCGAAACTAATGAAAACATTGTTGGGGTAAAACCTAAAGGGAAAGACCTAGCACCAAATCCAATTTGCCATCTGATCTAACTTCTGGAGGCAGTCAAAATGAGCCTTAGAATTCTTCCCTACCTTATTCCTGTGCTGAGATACAGGCTGCTCCAACCTGCTGTAAAATGCTTGATTTCGAGAGTGAGCGAAACTAATGAAAAACATTGTTGGGGTAAAACCTAAAGGGAAAGACCTAGCACCAAATCCAATTTGCCATCTGATCTAACTTCTGGAGGCAGTCAAAATGAGCCTTAGAATTCTTCCCTACCTTATTCCTGTGCTGAGATACAGGCTGCTCCAACCTGCTGTAAAATGCTTGATTTCGAGAGTGAGCGAAACTAATGAAAACATTGTTGGGGTAAAACCTAAAGGGAAAGACCTAGCACCAAATCCAATTTGCCATCTGATCTAACTTCTGGAGGCAGTCAAAATGAGCCTTAGAATTCTTCCCTACCTTATTCCTGTGCTGAGATACAGGCTGCTCCAACCTGCTGTAAAATGCTTGATTTCGAGAGTGAGCGAAACTAATGAAAACATTGTTGGGGTAAAACCTAAAGGGAAACACCTAGCACCAAATCCAATTTGCCATCTGATCTAACTTCTGGAGGCAGTCAAAATGAGCCTTAGAATTCTTCCCTACCTTATTCCTGTGCTGAGATACAGGCTGCTCCAACCTGCTGTAAAATGCTTGATTTCGAGAGTGAGCGAAACTAATGAAAACATTGTTGGGGTAAAACCTAAAGGGAAACACCTAGCACCAAATCCAATTTGCCATCTGATCTAACTTCTGGAGGCAGTCAAAATGAGCCTTAGAATTCTTCCCTACCTTATTCCTGTGCTGAGATACAGGCTGCTCCAACCTGCTGTAAAATGCTTGATTTCGAGAGTGAGCGAAACTAATGAAAACATTGTTGGGGTAAAACCTAAAGGGAAAGACCTAGCACCAAATCCAATTTGCCATCTGATCTAACTTCTGGAGGCAGTCAAAATGAGCCTTAGAATTCTTCCCTACCTTATTCCTGTGCTGAGATACAGGCTGCTCCAACCTGCTGTAAAATGCTTGATTTCGAGAGTGAGCGAAACTAATGAAAACATTGTTGGGGTAAAACCTAAAGGGAAAGACCTAGCACCAAATCCAATTTGCCATCTGATCTAACTTCTGGAGGCAGTCAAAATGAGCCTTAGAATTCTTCCCTACCTTATTCCTGTGCTGAGATACAGGCTGCTCCAACCTGCTGTAAAATGCTTGATTTCGAGAGTGAGCGAAACTAATGAAAACATTGTTGGGGTAAAACCTAAAGGGAAAGACCTAGCACCAAATCCAATTTGCCATCTGATCTAACTTCTGGAGGCAGTCAAAATGAGCCTTAGAATTCTTCCCTACCTTATTCCTGTGCTGAGATACAGGCTGCTCCAACCTGCTGTAAAATGCTTGATTTCGAGAGTGAGCGAAACTAATGAAAACATTGTTGGGGTAAAACCTAAAGGGAAAGAGCCTAGCACCAAATCCAATTTGCCATCTGATCTAACTTCTGGAGGCAGTCAAAATGAGCCTTAGAATTCTTCCCTACCTTATTCCTGTGCTGAGATACAGGCTGCTCCAACCTGCTGTAAAATGCTTGATTTCGAGAGTGAGCGAAACTAATGAAAACATTGTTGGGGTAAAACCTAAAGGGAAAGACCTAGCACCAAATCCAATTTGCCATCTGATCTAACTTCTGGAGGCAGTCAAAATGAGCCTTAGAATTCTTCCCTACCTTATTCCTGTGCTGAGATACAGGCTGCTCCAACCTGCTGTGAAATGCTTGATTTCGAGAGTGAGCGAAACTAATGAAAACATTGTTGGGGTAAAACCTAAAGGGAAAGACCTAGCACCAAATCCAATTTGCCATCTGATCTAACTTCTGGAGGCAGTCAAAATGAGCCTTAGAATTCTTCCCTACCTTATTCCTGTGCTGAGATACAGGCTGCTCCAACCTGCTGTAAAATGCTTGATTTCGAGAGTGAGCGAAACTAATGAAAACATTGTTGGGGTAAAACCTAAAGGGAAAGACCTAGCACCAAATCCAATTTGCCATCTGATCTAACTTCTGGAGGCAGTCAAAATGAGCCTTTAGAATTCTTCCCTACCTTATTCCTGTGCTGAGATACAGGCTGCTCCAACCTGCTGTAAAATGCTTGATTTCGAGAGTGAGCGAAACTAATGAAAACATTGTTGGGGTAAAACCTAAAGGGAAAGACCTAGCACCAAATCCAATTTGCCATCTGATCTAACTTCTGGAGGCAGTCAAAATGAGCCTTAGAATTCTTCCCTACCTTATTCCTGTGCTGAGATACAGGCTGCTCCAACCTGCTGTAAAATGCTTGATTTCGAGAGTGAGCGAAACTAATGAAAACATTGTTGGGGTAAAACCTAAAGGGAAAGACCTAGCACCAAATCCAATTTGCCATCTGATCTAACTTCTGGAGGCAGTCAAAATGAGCCTTAGAATTCTTCCCTACCTTATTCCTGTGCTGAGATACAGGCTGCTCCAACCTGCTGTAAAATGCTTGATTTCGAGAGTGAGCGAAACTAATGAAAACATTGTTGGGGTAAAACCTAAAGGGAAAGACCTAGCACCAAATCCAATTTGCCATCTGATCTAACTTCTGGAGGCAGTCAAAATGAGCCTTAGAATTCTTCCCTACCTTATTCCTGTGCTGAGATACAGGCTGCTCCAACCTGCTGTGAAATGCTTGATTTCGAGAGTGAGCGAAACTAATGAAAACATTGTTGGGGTTAAAACCTAAAGGGAAAGACCTAGCACCAAATCCAATTTGCCATCTGATCTAACTTCTGGAGGCAGTCAAAATGATCCTTAGATTTCTTCCCTACCTTATTCCTGTGCTGAGATACAGGCTGCTCCAACCTGTTGTAAAATGCTTGATTTCGAGAGTGAGCGAAACTAATGAAAACATTGTTGGGGTAAAACCTAAAGGGAAAGACCTAGCACCAAATCCAATTTGCCATCTGATCTAACTTCTGGAGGCAGTCAAAATGAGCCTTAGAATTCTTCCCTACCTTATTCCTGTGCTGAGATACAGGCTGCTCCAACCTGCTGTAAAATGCTTGATTTCGAGAGTGAGCGAAACTAATGAAAACATTGTTGGGGTAAAACCTAAAGGGAAAGACCTAGCACCAAATCCAATTTGCCATCTGATCTAACTTCTGGAGGCAGTCAAAATGAGCCTTAGAATTCTTCCCTACCTTATTCCTGTGCTGAGATACAGGCTGCTCCAACCTGCTGTAAAATGCTTGATTTCGAGAGTGAGCGAAACTAATGAAAACATTGTTGGGGTAAAACCTAAAGGGAAAGACCTAGCACCAAATCCAATTTGCCATCTGATCTAACTTCTGGAGGCAGTCAAAATGAGCCTTAGAATTCTTCCCTACCTTATTCCTGTGCTGAGATACAGGCTGCTCCAACCTGCTGTAAAATGCTTGATTTCGAGAGTGAGCGAAACTAATGAAAACATTGTTGGGGTAAAACCTAAAGGGAAAGACCTAGCACCAAATCCAATTTGCCATCTGATCTAACTTCTGGAGGCAGTCAAAATGATCCTTAGAATTCTTCCCTACCTTATTCCTGTGCTGAGATACAGGCTGCTCCAACCTGCTGTAAAATGCTTGATTTCGAGAGTGAGCGAAACTAATGAAAACATTGTTGGGGGTAAAACCTAAAGGGAAAGACCTAGCACCAAATCCAATTTGCCATCTGATCTAACTTCTGGAGGCAGTCAAAATGAGCCTTAGAATTCTTCCCTACCTTATTCCTGTGCTGAGATACAGGCTGCTCCAACCTGCTGTAAAATGCTTGATTTCGAGAGTGAGCGAAACTAATGAAAACATTGTTGGGGTAAAACCTAAAGGGAAAGACCTAGCACCAAATCCAATTTGCCATCTGATCTAACTTCTGGAGGCAGTCAAAATGAGCCTTAGAATTCTTCCCTACCTTATTCCTGTGCTGAGATACAGGCTGCTCCAACCTGCTGTAAAATGCTTGATTTCGAGAGTGAGCGAAACTAATGAAAACATTGTTGGGGTAAAACCTAAAGGGAAAGACCTAGCACCAAATCCAATTTGCCATCTGATCTAACTTCTGGAGGCAGTCAAAATGAGCCTTAGAATTCTTCCCTACCTATTCCTGTGCTGAGATACAGGCTGCTCCAACCTGCTGTAAAATGCTTGATTTCGAGGAGTGAGCGAAACTAATGAAAACATTGTTGGGGTAAAACCTAAAGGGAAAGACCTAGCACCAAATCCAATTTGCCATCTGATCTAACTTCTGGAGGCAGTCAAAATGAGCCTTAGAATTCTTCCCTACCTTATTCTGTGCTGAGATACAGGCTGCTCCAACCTGCTGTAAAATGCTTGATTTCGAGAGTGAGCGAAACTAATGAAAACATTGTTGGGGTAAAACCTAAAGGGAAAGACCTAGCACCAAATCCAATTTGCCATCTGATCTAACTTCTGGAGGCAGTCAAAATGAGCCTTAGAATTCTTCCCTACCTTATTCCTGTGCTGAGATACAGGCTGCTCCAACCTGCTGTAAAATGCTTGATTTCGAGAGTGAGCGAAACTAATGAAAACATTGTTGGGGTAAAACCTAAAGGGAAAGACCTAGCACCAAATCCAATTTGCCATCTGATCTAACTTCTGGAGGCAGTCAAAATGAGCCTTAGAATTCTTCCCTACCTTATTCCTGTGCTGAGATACAGGCTGCTCCAACCTGCTGTAAAATGCTTGATTTCGAGAGTGAGCGAAACTAATGAAAACATTGTTGGGGTAAAACCTAAAGGGAAAGACCTAGCACCAAATCCAATTTGCCATCTGATCTAACTTCTGGAGGCAGTCAAAATGATCCTTAGAATTCTTCCCTACCTTATTCCTGTGCTGAGATACAGGCTGCTCCAACCTGCTGTAAAATGCTTGATTTCGAGAGTGAGCGAAACTAATGAAAACATTGTTGGGGTAAAACCTAAAGGGAAAGACCTAGCACCAAATCCAATTTGCCATCTGATCTAACTTCTGGAGGCAGTCAAAATGATCCTTAGAATTCTTCCCTACCTTATTCCTGTGCTGAGATACAGGCTGCTCCAACCTGCTGTAAAATGCTTGATTTCGAGAGTGAGCGAAACTAATGAAACATTGTTGGGGTAAAACCTAAAGGGAAAGACCTAGCACCAAATCCAATTTGCCATCTGATCTAACTTCTGGAGGCAGTCAAAATGAGCCTTAGAATTCTTCCCTACCTTATTCCTGTGCTGAGATACAGGCTGCTCCAACCTGCTGTAAAATGCTTGATTTCGAGAGTGAGCGAAACTAATGAAAACATTGTTGGGGTAAAACCTAAAGGGAAAGACCTAGCACCAAATCCAATTTGCCATCTGATCTAACTTCTGGAGGCAGTCAAAATGAGCCTTAGAATTCTTCCCTACCTTATTCCTGTGCTGAGATACAGGCTGCTCCAACCTGCTGTAAAATGCTTGATTTCGAGAGTGAGCGAAACTAATGAAAACATTGTTGGGGTAAAACCTAAAGGGAAAGACCTAGCACCAAATCCAATTTGCCATCTGATCTAACTTCTGGAGGCAGTCAAAATGAGCCTTAGAATTCTTCCCTACCTTATTCCTGTGCTGAGATACAGGCTGCTCCAACCTGCTGTAAAATGCTTGATTTCGAGAGTGAGCGAAACTAATGAAAACATTGTTGGGGTAAAACCTAAAGGGAAAGACCTAGCACCAAATCCAATTTGCCATCTGATCTAACTTCTGGAGGCAGTCAAAATGAGCCTTAGAATTCTTCCCTACCTTATTCCTGTGCTGAGATACAGGCTGCTCCAACCTGCTGTAAAATGCTTGATTTCGAGAGTGAGCGAAACTAATGAAAACATTGTTGGGGTAAAACCTAAAGGGAAAGACCTAGCACCAAATCCAATTTGCCATCTGATCTAACTTCTGGAGGCAGTCAAAATGAGCCTTAGAATTCTTCCCTACCTTATTCCTGTGCTGAGATACAGGCTGCTCCAACCTGCTGTAAAATGCTTGATTTCGAGAGTGAGCGAAACTAATGAAAACATTGTTGGGGTAAAACCTAAAGGGAAAGACCTAGCACCAAATCCAATTTGCCATCTGATCTAACTTCTGGAGGCAGTCAAAATGAGCCTTAGAATTCTTCCCTACCTTATTCCTGTGCTGAGATAGCTGCTCCAACCTGCTGTAAAATGCTTGATTTCGAGAGTGAGCGAAACTAATGAAAACATTGTTGGGTAAAACCTAAAGGAAAGACCTAGCACCAAATCCAATTTGCCATCTGATCTAACTTCTGGAGGCAGTCAAAATGAGCCTTAGAATTCTTCCCTACCTTATTCCTGTGCTGAGATACAGGCTGCTCCAACCTGCTGTAAAATGCTTGATTTCGAGAGTGAGCGAAACTAATGAAAACATTGTTGGGGTAAAACCTAAAGGGAAAGACCTAGCACCAAATCCAATTTGCCATCTGATCTAACTTCTGGAGGCAGTCAAAATGAGCCTTAGAATTCTTCCCTACCTTATTCCTGTGCTGAGATACAGGCTGCTCCAACCTGCTGTAAAATGCTTGATTTCGAGAGTGAGCGAAACTAATGAAAACATTGTTGGGGTAAAACCTAAAGGGAAAGACCTAGCACCAAATCCAATTTGCCATCTGATCTAACTTCTGGAGGCAGTCAAAATGATCCTTAGAATTCTTCCCTACCTTATTCCTGTGCTGAGATACAGGCTGCTCCAACCTGCTGTAAAATGCTTGATTTCGAGAGCGAGCGAAACTAATGAAAACATTGTTGGGGTAAAACCTAAAGGGAAAGACCTAGCACCAAATCCAATTTGCCATCTGATCTAACTTCTGGAGGCAGTCAAAATGAGCCTTAGAATTCTTCCCTACCTTATTCCTGTGCTGAGATACAGGCTGCTCCAACCTGCTGTAAAATGCTTGATTTCGAGAGTGAGCGAAACTAATGAAAACATTGTTGGGGTAAAACCTAAAGGGAAAGACCTAGCACCAAAATCCAATTTGCCATCTGAATCTAACTTCTGGAGGCAGTCAAAATGAGCCTTAGAATTCTTCCCTACCTTATTCCTGTGCTGAGATACAGGCTGCTCCAACCTGCTGTAAAATGCTTGATTTCGAGAGTGAGCGAAACTAATGAAAACATTGTTGGGGTAAAACCTAAAGGGAAAGACCTAGCACCAAATCCAATTTGCCATCTGATCTAACTTCTGGAGGCAGTCAAAATGAGCCTTAGAATTCTTCCCTACCTTATTCCTGTGCTGAGATACAGGCTGCTCCAACCTGCTGTAAAATGCTTGATTTCGAGAGTGAGCGAAACTAATGAAAACATTGTTGGGGTAAAACCTAAAGGGAAAGACCTAGCACCAAATCCAATTTGCCATCTGATCTAACTTCTGGAGGCAGTCAAAATGATCCTTAGAATTCTTCCCTACCTTATTCCTGTGCTGAGATACAGGCTGCTCCAACCTGCTGTAAAATGCTTGATTTCGAGAGTGAGCGAAACTAATGAAAACATTGTTGGGGTAAAACCTAAAGGGAAAGACCTAGCACCAAATCCAATTTGCCATCTGATCTAACTTCTGGAGGCAGTCAAAATGAGCCTTAGAATTCTTCCCTACCTTATTCCTGTGCTGAGATACAGGCTGCTCCAACCTGCTGTAAAATGCTTGATTTCGAGAGTGAGCGAAACTAATGAAAACATTGTTGGGGTAAAACCTAAAGGGAAAGACCTAGCACCAAATCCAATTTGCCATCTGATCTAACTTCTGGAGGCAGTCAAAATGAGCCTTAGAATTCTTCCCTACCTTATTCCTGTGCTGAGATACAGGCTGCTCCAACCTGCTGTAAAATGCTTGATTTCGAGAGTGAGCGAAACTAATGAAAACATTGTTGGGGTAAAACCTAAAGGGAAAGACCTAGCACCAAATCCAATTTGCCATCTGATCTAACTTCTGGAGGCAGTCAAAATGAGCCTTAGAATTCTTCCCTACCTTATTCCTGTGCTGAGATACAGGCTGCTCCAACCTGCTGTAAAATGCTTGATTCGAGAGTGAGCGAAACTAATGAAAACATTGTTGGGGTAAAACCTAAAGGGAAAGACCTAGCACCAAATCCAATTTGCCATCTGATCTAACTTCTGGAGGCAGTCAAAATGAGCCTTAGAATTCTTCCCTACCTTATTCCTGTGCTGAGATACAGGCTGCTCCAACCTGCTGTAAAATGCTTGATTTCGAGAGTGAGCGAAACTAATGAAAACATTGCTGGGGTAAAACCTAAAGGGAAAGACCTAGCACCAAATCCAATTTGCCATCTGATCTAACTTCTGGAGGCAGTCAAAATGATCCTTAGAATTCTTCCCTACCTTATTCCTGTGCTGAGATACAGGCTGCTCCAACCTGCTGTAAAAATGCTTGATTTCGAGAGCGAGCGAAACTAATGAAAACATTGTTGGGGTAAAACCTAAAGGGAAAGACCTAGCACCAAATCCAATTTGCCATCTGATCTAACTTCTGGAGGCAGTCAAAATGAGCCTTAGAATTCTTCCCTACCTTATTCCTGTGCTGAGATACAGGCTGCTCCAACCTGCTGTAAAATGCTTGATTTCGAGAGTGAGCGAAACTAATGAAAACATTGTTGGGGTAAACCTAAAGGGAAAGACCTAGCACCAAATCCAATTTGCCATCTGATCTAACTTCTGGAGGCAGTCAAAATGAGCCTTAGAATTCTTCCCTACCTTATTCCT
>NW_027144202.1:0-40509 GCF_026170545.1 Melanerpes formicivorus | reverse complement strand
GGAGGCAGTCAAAATGATCCTTAGAATTCTTCCCTACCTTATTCCTGTGCTGAGATACAGGCTGCTCCAACCTGCTGTAAAATGCTTGATTTCCAGAGTGAGCGAAACTAATGAAAACATTGTTGGGGTAAAACCTAAAGGGAAAGACCTAGCACCAAATCCAATTTGCCATCTGATCTAACTTCTGGAGGCAGTCAAAATGATCCTTAGAATTCTTCCCTACCTTATTCCTGTGCTGAGATACAGGCTGCTCCAACCTGCTGTAAAATGCTTGATTTCGAGAGTGAGCGAAACTAATGAAAACATTGTTGGGGTAAAACCTAAAGGGAAAGACCTAGCACCAAATCCAATTTGCCATCTGATCTAACTTCTGGAGGCAGTCAAAATGATCCTTAGAATTCTTCCCTACCTTATTCCTGTGCTGAGATACAGGCTGCTCCAACCTGCTGTAAAATGCCTGATTTCGAGAGTGAGCGAAACTAATGAAAACATTGTTGGGGTAAAACCTAAAGGGAAAGACCTAGCACCAAATCCAATTTGCCATCTGATCTAACTTCTGGAGGCAGTCAAAATGATCCTTAGAATTCTTCCCTACCTTATTCCTGTGCTGAGATACAGGCTGCTCCAACCTGCTGTAAAATGCTTGATTTCCAGAGTGAGCGAAACTAATGAAAACATTGTTGGGGTAAAACCTAAAGGGAAAGACCTAGCACCAAATCCAATTTGCCATCTGATCTAACTTCTGGAGGCAGTCAAAATGATCCTTAGAATTCTTCCCTACCTTATTCCTGTGCTGAGATACAGGCTGCTCCAACCTGCTGTAAAATGCTTGATTTCGAGAGTGAGCGAAACTAATGAAAACATTGTTGGGGTAAAACCTAAAGGGAAAGACCTAGCACCAAATCCAATTTGCCATCTGATCTAACTTCTGGAGGCAGTCAAAATGATCCTTAGAATTCTTCCCTACCTTATTCCTGTGCTGAGATACAGGCTGCTCCAACCTGCTGTAAAATGCTTGATTTCGAGAGTGAGCGAAACTAATGAAAACATTGTTGGGGTAAAACCTAAAGGGAAAGACCTAGCACCAAATCCAATTTGCCATCTGATCTAACTTCTGGAGGCAGTCAAAATGATCCTTAGAATTCTTCCCTACCTTATTCCTGTGCTGAGATACAGGCTGCTCCAACCTGCTGTAAAATGCTTGATTTCGAGAGTGAGCGAAACTAATGAAAACATTGTTGGGGTAAAACCTAAAGGGAAAGACCAAGCACCAAATCCAATTTGCCATCTGATCTAACTTCTGGAGGCAGTCAAAATGAGTATTTGAATTCTTCCCTACCTTATTCCTGTGCTGAGATACAGGCTGCTCCAACCTGCTGTAAAATGCTTGATTTCGAGAGTGAGCGAAACTAATGAAAACATTGTTGGGGTAAAACCTAAAGGGAAAGGTCTAGCACCAAATTGCATGGGCCATCTGATCTAACTTCTGGAGGCAGTCAAAATGAGTGTTTGAATTCTTCCCTACCTTATTCCTGTGCTGAGATACAGGCTGCTCCAACCTGCTGTAAAATGCTTGATTTCGAGAGTGAGCGAAACTAATGAAAACATTGTTGGGGTAAAACCTAAAGGGAAAGGCCTAGCACCAAATTGCATTGGCCATCTGATCTAACTTCTGGAGGCAGTCAAAATGATCCTTAGAATTCTTCCCTACCTTATTCCTGTGCTGAGATACAGGCTGCTCCAACCTGCTGTAAAATGCTTGATTTCGAGAGTGAGCGAAACTAATGAAAACATTGTTGGGGTAAAACCTAAAGGGAAAGACCTAGCACCAAATCCAATTTGCCATCTGATCTAACTTCTGGAGGCAGTCGAAATGATCCTTAGAATTCTTCCCTACCTTATTCCTGTGCTGAGATACAGGCTGCTCCAACCTGCTGTAAAATGCTTGATTTCGAGAGTGAGCGAAACTAATGAAAACATTGTTGGGGTAAAACCTAAAGGGAAAGACCTAGCACCAAATCCAATTTGCCATCTGATCTAACTTCTGGAGGCAGTCAAAATGAGTATTTGAATTCTTCCCTACCTTATTCCTGTGCTGAGATACAGGCTGCTCCAACCTGCTGTAAAATGCTTGATTTCGAGAGTGAGCGAAACTAATGAAAACATTGTTGGGGTAAAACCTAAAGGGAAAGACCTAGCACCAAATTGCATTGGCCATCTGATCTAACTTCTGGAGGCAGTCAAAATGAGTATTTGAATTCTTCCCTACCTTATTCCTGTGCTGAGATACAGGCTGCTCCAACCTGCTGTAAAATGCTTGATTTCGAGAGTGAGCGAAACTAATGAAAACATTGTTGGGGTAAAACCTAAAGGGAAAGACCTAGCACCAAATCCAATTTGCCATCTGATCTAACTTCTGGAGGCAGTCAAAATGATCCTTAGAATTCTTCCCTACCTTATTCCTGTGCTGAGATACAGGCTGCTCCAACCTGCTGTAAAATGCTTGATTTCGAGAGTGAGCGAAACTAATGAAAACATTGTTGGGGTAAAACCTAAAGGGAAAGACCTAGCACCAAATCCAATTTGCCATCTGATCTAACTTCTGGAGGCAGTCAAAATTAGTATTTGAATTCTTCCCTACCTTATTCCTGTGCTGAGATACAGGCTGCTCCAACCTGCTGTAAAATGCTTGATTTCGAGAGTGAGCGAAACTAATGAAAACATTGTTGGGGTAAAACCTAAAGGGAAAGACCTAGCACCAAATCCAGTTTGCCATCTGATCTAACTTCTGGAGGCAGTCAAAATGATCCTTAGAATTCTTCCCTACCTTATTCCTGTGCTGAGATACAGGCTGCTCCAACCTGCTGTAAAATGCTTGATTTCGAGAGTGAGCGAAACTAATGAAAACATTGTTGGGGTAAAACCTAAAGGGAAAGACCTAGCACCAAATCCAATTTGCCATCTGATCTAACTTCTGGAGGCAGTCAAAATGATCCTTAGAATTCTTCCCTACCTTATTCCTGTGCTGAGATACAGGCTGCTCCAACCTGCTGTAAAATGCTTGATTTCCAGAGTGAGCGAAACTAATGAAAACATTGTTGGGGTAAAACCTAAAGGGAAAGACCTAGCACCAAATCCAATTTGCCATCTGATCTAACTTCTGGAGGCAGTCAAAATGAGTATTTGAATTCTTCCCTACCTTATTACTGTGCTGAGATACACGCTGCTCCAACCTGCTGTAAAATGCTTGATTTCGAGAGTGAGCGAAACTAATGAAAACATTGTTGGGGGTAAAACCTAAAGGGAAAGACCTAGCACCAAATCCAATTTGCCATCTGATCTAACTTCTGGAGGCAGTCAAAATGATCCTTAGAATTCTTCCCTACCTTATTCCTGTGCTGAGATACAGGCTGCTCCAACCTGCTGTAAAATGCTTGATTTCGAGAGTGAGCGAAACTAATGAAAACATTGTTGGGGTAAAACCTAAAGGGAAAGACCTAGCACCAAATCCAATTTGCCATCTGATCTAACTTCTGGAGGCAGTCAAAATGATCCTTAGAATTCTTCCCTACCTTATTCCTGTGCTGAGATACAGGCTGCTCCAACCTGCTGTAAAATGCTTGATTTCGAGAGTGAGCGAAACTAATGAAAACATTGTTGGGGTAAAACCTAAAGGGAAAGACCTAGCACCAAATCCAATTTGCCATCTGATCTAACTTCTGGAGGCAGTCAAAATGATCCTTAGAATTCTTCCCTACCTTATTCCTGTGCTGAGATACAGGCTGCTCCAACCTGCTGTAAAATGCTTGATTTCGAGAGTGAGCGAAACTAATGAAAACATTGTTGGGGTAAAACCTAAAGGGAAAGACCTAGCACCAAATCCAATTTGCCATCTGATCTAACTTCTGGAGGCAGTCAAAATGATCCTTAGAATTCTTCCCTACCTTATTCCTGTGCTGAGATACAGGCTGCTCCAACCTGCTGTAAAATGCTTGATTTCGAGAGTGAGCGAAACTAATGAAAACATTGTTGGGGTAAAACCTAAAGGGAAAGACCTAGCACCAAATTGCATTGGCCATCTGATCTAACTTCTGGAGGCAGTCAAAATGAGTATTTGAATTCTTCCCTACCTTATTCCTGTGCTGAGATACAGGCTGCTCCAACCTGCTGTAAAATGCTTGATTTCGAGAGTGAGCGAAACTAATGAAAACATTGTTGGGGTAAAACCTAAAGGGAAAGGCCTAGCACCAAATCCAATTTGCCATCTGATCTAACTTCTGGAGGCAGTCAAAATGATCCTTAGAATTCTTCCCTACCTTATTCCTGTGCTGAGATACAGGCTGCTCCAACCTGCTGTAAAATGCTTGATTTCGAGAGTGAGCGAAACTAATGAAAACATTGTTGGGGTAAAACCTAAAGGGAAAGGCCTAGCACCAAATTGCATTGGCCATCTGATCTCATTTCTGGAGGCAGTCAAATTGACTATTTGAATTCTTCCCTACCTTATTCCTGTGCTGAGATACAGGCTGCTCCAACCTGCTGTAAAATGCTTGATTTCGAGAGTGAGCGAAACTAATGAAAACATTGTTGGGGTAAAACCTAAAGGGAAAGACCTAGCACCAAATCCAATTTGCCATCTGATCTAACTTCTGGAGGCAGTCAAAATGAGTATTTGAATTCTTCCCTACCTTATTCCTGTGCTGAGATACAGGCTGCTCCAACCTGCTGTAAAATGCTTGATTTCGAGAGTGAGCGAAACTAATGAAAACATTGTTGGGGTAAAACCTAAAGGGAAAGACCTAGCACCAAATCCAATTTGCCATCTGATCTAACTTCTGGAGGCAGTCAAAATGATCCTTAGAATTCTTCCCTACCTTATTCCTGTGCTGAGATACAGGCTGCTCCAACCTGCTGTAAAATGCTTGATTTCGAGAGTGAGCGAAACTAATGAAAACATTGTTGGGGTAAAACCTAAAGGGAAAGACCTAGCACCAAATCCAATTTGCCATCTGATCTAACTTCTGGAGGCAGTCAAAATGATCCTTAGAATTCTTCCCTACCTTATTCTTGTGCTGAGATACAGGCTGCTCCAACCTGCTGTAAAATGCTTGATTTCGAGAGTGAGCGAAACTAATGAAAACATTGTTGGGGTAAAACCTAAAGGGAAAGACCTAGCACCAAATCCAATTTGCCATCTGATCTAACTTCTGGAGGCAGTCAAAATGATCCTTAGAATTCTTCCCTACCTTATTCCTGTGCTGAGATACAGGCTGCTCCAACCTGCTGTAAAATGCTTGATTTCGAGAGTGAGCGAAACTAATGAAAACATTGTTGGGGTAAAACCTAAAGGGAAAGACCTAGCACCAAATCCAATTTGCCATCTGATCTAACTTCTGGAGGCAGTCAAAATGATCCTTAGAATTCTTCCCTACCTTATTCCTGTGCTGAGATACAGGCTGCTCCAACCTGCTGTAAAATGCTTGATTTCGAGAGTGAGCGAAACTAATGAAAACATTGTTGGGGTAAAACCTAAAGGGAAAGACCTAGCACCAAATCCAATTTGCCATCTGATCTAACTTCTGGAGGCAGTCAAAATGATCCTTAGAATTCTTCCCTACCTTATTCCTGTGCTGAGATACAGGCTGCTCCAACCTGCTGTAAAATGCTTGATTTCAAGAGTGAGCGAAACTAATGAAAACATTGTTGGGGTAAAACCTAAAGGGAAAGACCTAGCACCAAATCCAATTTGCCATCTGATCTAACTTCTGGAGGCAGTCAAAATGAGTATTTGAATTCTTCCCTACCTTATTCCTGTGCTGAGATACAGGCTGCTCCAACCTGCTGTAAAATGCTTGATTTCGAGAGTGAGCGAAACTAATGAAAACATTGTTGGGGTAAAACCTAAAGGGAAAGACCTAGCACCAAATCCAATTTGCCATCTGATCTAACTTCGGGAGGCAGTCAAAATGAGTATTTGAATTCTTCCCTACCTTATTCCTGTGCTGAGATACAGGCTGCTCCAACCTGCTGTAAAATGCTTGATTTCGAGAGTGAGCGAAACTAATGAAAACATTGTTGGGGTAAAACCTAAAGGGAAAGACCTAGCACCAAATCCAATTTGCCATCTGATCTAACTTCTGGAGGCAGTCAAAATGATCCTTAGAATTCTTCCCTACCTTATTCCTGTGCTGAGATACAGGCTGCTCCAACCTGCTGTAAAATGCTTGATTTCGAGAGTGAGCGAAACTAATGAAAACATTGTTGGGGTAAAACCTAAAGGGAAAGACCTAGCACCAAATCCAATTTGCCATCTGATCTAACTTCGGGAGGCAGTCAAAATGAGTATTTGAATTCTTCCCTACCTTATTCCTGTGCTGAGATACAGGCTGCTCCAACCTGCTGTAAAATGCTTGATTTCGAGAGTGAGCGAAACTAATGAAAACATTGTTGGGGTAAAACCTAAAGGGAAAGACCTAGCACCAAATCCAATTTGCCATCTGATCTAACTTCTGGAGGCAGTCAAAATGATCCTTAGAATTCTTCCCTACCTTATTCCTGTGCTGAGATACAGGCTGCTCCAACCTGCTGTAAAATGCTTGATTTCGAGAGTGAGCGAAACTAATGAAAACATTGTTGGGGTAAAACCTAAAGGGAAAGACCTAGCACCAAATCCAATTTGCCATCTGATCTAACTTCTGGAGGCAGTCAAAATGATCCTTAGAATTCTTCCCTACCTTATTCCTGTGCTGAGATACAGGCTGCTCCAACCTGCTGTAAAATGCTTGATTTCGAGAGTGAGCGAAACTAATGAAAACATTGTTGGGGTAAAACCTAAAGGGAAAGGCCTAGCACCAAATTGCATTGGCCATCTGATCTAACTTCTGGAGGCAGTCAAAATGATCCTTAGAATTCTTCCCTACCTTATTCCTGTGCTGAGATACAGGCTGCTCCAACCTGCTGTAAAATGCTTGATTTCGAGAGTGAGCGAAACTAATGAAAACATTGTTGGGGTAAAACCTAAAGGGAAAGGCCTAGCACCAAATTGCATTGGCCATCTGATCTAACTTCTGGAGGCAGTCAAAATGATCCTTAGAATTCTTCCCTACCTTATTCCTGTGCTGAGATACAGGCTGCTCCAACCTGCTGTAAAATGCTTGATTTCGAGAGTGAGCGAAACTAATGAAAACATTGTTGGGGTAAAACCTAAAGGGAAAGACCTAGCACCAAATCCAATTTGCCATCTGATCTAACTTCTGGAGGCAGTCAAAATGATCCTTAGAATTCTTCCCTACCTTATTCCTGTGCTGAGATACAGGCTGCTCCAACCTGCTGTAAAATGCTTGATTTCGAGAGTGAGCGAAACTAATGAAAACATTGTTGGGGTAAAACCTAAAGGGAAAGGCCTAGCACCAAATTGCGTTGGCCATCTGATCTAACTTCTGGAGGCAGTCAAAATGAGTATTTGAATTCTTCCCTACCTTATTCCTGTGCTGAGATACAGGCTGCTCCAACATGCTGTAAAATGCTTGATTTCGAGGGTGAGCTAAACTAATGAAAACATTGTTGGGGTAAAACCTAAAGGGAAAGACCTAGCACCAAATCCAATTTGCCATCTGATCTAACTTCTGGAGGCAGTCAAAATGATCCTTAGAATTCTTCCCTACCTTATTCCTGTGCTGAGATACAGGCTGCTCCAACCTGCTGTAAAATGCTTGATTTCGAGAGTGAGCGAAACTAATGAAAACATTGTTGGGGTAAAACCTAAAGGGAAAGACCTAGCACCAAATCCAATTTGCCATCTGATCTAACTTCTGGAGGCAGTCAAAATGATCCTTAGAATTCTTCCCTACCTTATTCCTGTGCTGAGATACAGGCTGCTCCAACCTGCTGTAAAATGCTTGATTTCGAGAGTGAGCGAAACTAATGAAAACATTGTTGGGGTAAAACCTAAAGGGAAAGACCTAGCACCAAATCCAATTTGCCATCTGATCTAACTTCTGGAGGCAGTCAAAATGAGTATTTGAATTCTTCCCTACCTTATTCCTGTGCTGAGATACAGGCTGCTCCAACCTGCTGTAAAATGCTTGATTTCGAGAGTGAGCGAAACTAATGAAAACATTGTTGGGGTAAAACCTAAAGGGAAAGACCTAGCACCAAATCCAATTTGCCATCTGATCTAACTTCTGGAGGCAGTCAAAATGATCCTTAGAATTCTTCCCTACCTTATTCCTGTGCTGAGATACAGGCTGCTCCAACCTGCTGTAAAATGCTTGATTTCGAGAGTGAGCGAAACTAATGAAAACATTGTTGGGGTAAAACCTAAAGGGAAAGACCTAGCACCAAATCCAATTTGCCATCTGATCTAACTTCTGGAGGCAGTCAAAATGATCCTTAGAATTCTTCCCTACCTTATTCCTGTGCTGAGATACAGGCTGCTCCAACCTGCTGTAAAATGCTTGATTTCGAGAGTGAGCGAAACTAATGAAAACATTGTTGGGGTAAAACCTAAAGGGAAAGACCTAGCACCAAATTGCATGGGCCATCTGATCTAACTTCTGGAGGCAGTCAAAATGAGTATTTGAATTCTTCCCTACCTTATTCCTGTGCTGAGATACAGGCTGCTCCAACCTGCTGTAAAATGCTTGATTTCGAGAGTGAGCGAAACTAATGAAAACATTGTTGGGGTAAAACCTAAAGGGAAAGGCCTAGCACCAAATTGCATTGGCCATCTGATCTAACTTCTGGAGGCAGTCAAAATGAGTATTTGAATTCTTCCCTACCTTATTCCTGTGCTGAGATACAGGCTGCTCCAACCTGCTGTAAAATGCTTGATTTCGAGAGTGAGCGAAACTAATGAAAACATTGTTGGGGTAAAACCTAAAGGGAAAGACCTAGCACCAAATCCAATTTGCCATCTGATCTAACTTCTGGAGGCAGTCAAAATGATCCTTAGAATTCTTCCCTACCTTATTCCTGTGCTGAGATACAGGCTGCTCCAACCTGCTGTAAAATGCTTGATTTCGAGAGTGAGCGAAACTAATGAAAACATTGTTGGGGTAAAACCTAAAGGGAAAGACCTAGCACCAAATCCAATTTGCCATCTGATCTAACTTCTGGAGGCAGTCAAAATGATCCTTAGAATTCTTCCCTACCTTATTCCTGTGCTGAGATACAGGCTGCTCCAACCTGCTGTAAAATGCTTGATTTCGAGAGTGAGCGAAACTAATGAAAACATTGTTGGGGTAAAACCTAAAGGGAAAGACCTAGCACCAAATCCAATTGGCCATCTGATCTAACTTCTGGAGGCAGTCAAAATGAGTATTTGAATTCTTCCCTACCTTATTCCTGTGCTGAGATACAGGCTGCTCCAACCTGCTGTAAAATGCTTGATTTCGAGAGTGAGCGAAACTAATGAAAACATTGTTGGGGTAAAACCTAAAGGGAAAGACCTAGCACCAAATCCAATTTGCCATCTGATCTAACTTCTGGAGGCAGTCAAAATGATCCTTAGAATTCTTCCCTACCTTATTCCTGTGCTGAGATACAGGCTGCTCCAACCTGCTGTAAAATGCTTGATTTCGAGAGTGAGCGAAACTAATGAAAACATTGTTGGGGTAAAACCTAAAGGGAAAGACCTAGCACCAAATTCCATTGGCCATCTGATCTAACTTCTGGAGGCAGTCAAAATGATCCTTAGAATTCTTCCCTACCTTATTCCTGTGCTGAGATACAGGCTGCTCCAACCTGCTGTAAAATGCTTGATTTCGAGAGTGAGCGAAACTAATGAAAACATTGTTGGGGTAAAACCTAAAGGGAAAGACCTAGCACCAAATCCAATTTGCCATCTGATCTAACTTCTGGAGGCAGTCAAAATGATCCTTAGAATTCTTCCCTACCTTATTCCTGTGCTGAGATACAGGCTGCTCCAACCTGCTGTAAAATGCTTGATTTCGAGAGTGAGCGAAACTAATGAAAACATTGTTGGGGTAAAACCTAAAGGGAAAGACCTAGCACCAAATCCAATTTGCCATCTGATCTAACTTCTGGAGGCAGTCAAAATGATCCTTAGAATTCTTCCCTACCTTATTCCTGTGCTGAGATACAGGCTGCTCCAACCTGCTGTAAAATGCTTGATTTCGAGAGTGAGCGAAACTAATGAAAACATTGTTGGGGTAAAACCTAAAGGGAAAGACCTAGCACCAAATTGCATGGGCCATCTGATCTAACTTCTGGAGGCAGTCAAAATGAGTATTTGAATTCTTCCCTACCTTATTCCTGTGCTGAGATACAGGCTGCTCCAACCTGCTGTAAAATGCTTGATTTCGAGAGTGAGCGAAACTAATGAAAACATTGTTGGGGTAAAACCTAAAGGGAAAGGCCTAGCACCAAATTGCATTGGCCATCTGATCTAACTTCTGGAGGCAGTCAAAATGAGTATTTGAATTCTTCCCTACCTTATTCCTGTGCTGAGATACAGGCTGCTCCAACCTGCTGTAAAATGCTTGATTTCGAGAGTGAGCGAAACTAATGAAAACATTGTTGGGGTAAAACCTAAAGGGAAAGACCTAGCACCAAATCCAATTTGCCATCTGATCTAACTTCTGGAGGCAGTCAAAATGATCCTTAGAATTCTTCCCTACCTTATTCCTGTGCTGAGATACAGGCTGCTCCAACCTGCTGTAAAATGCTTGATTTCGAGAGTGAGCGAAACTAATGAAAACATTGTTGGGGTAAAACCTAAAGGGAAAGACCTAGCACCAAATCCAATTTGCCATCTGATCTAACTTCTGGAGGCAGTCAAAATGATCCTTAGAATTCTTCCCTACCTTATTCCTGTGCTGAGATACAGGCTGCTCCAACCTGCTGTAAAATGCTTGATTTCGAGAGTGAGCGAAACTAATGAAAACATTGTTGGGGTAAAACCTAAAGGGAAAGACCTAGCACCAAATCCAGTTTGCCATCTGATCTAACTTCTGGAGGCAGTCAAAATGATCCTTAGAATTCTTCCCTACCTTATTCCTGTGCTGAGATACAGGCTGCTCCAACCTGCTGTAAAATGCTTGATTTCGAGAGTGAGCGAAACTAATGAAAACATTGTTGGGGTAAAACCTAAAGGGAAAGACCTAGCACCAAATCCAATTTGCCATCTGATCTAACTTCTGGAGGCAGTCAAAATGATCCTTAGAATTCTTCCCTACCTTATTCCTGTGCTGAGATACAGGCTGCTCCAACCTGCTGTAAAATGCTTGATTTCGAGAGTGAGCGAAACTAATGAAAACATTGTTGGGGTAAAACCTAAAGGGAAAGACCTAGCACCAAATCCAATTGGCCATCTGATCTAACTTCTGGAGGCAGTCAAAATGAGTATTTGAATTCTTCCCTACCTTATTCCTGTGCTGAGATACAGGCTGCTCCAACCTGCTGTAAAATGCTTGATTTCGAGAGTGAGCGAAACTAATGAAAACATTGTTGGGGTAAAACCTAAAGGGAAAGACCTAGCACCAAATCCAATTTGCCATCTGATCTAACTTCTGGAGGCAGTCAAAATGATCCTTAGAATTCTTCCCTACCTTATTCCTGTGCTGAGATACAGGCTGCTCCAACCTGCTGTAAAATGCTTGATTTCGAGAGTGAGCGAAACTAATGAAAACATTGTTGGGGTAAAACCTAAAGGGAAAGACCTAGCACCAAATTCCATTGGCCATCTGATCTAACTTCTGGAGGCAGTCAAAATGATCCTTAGAATTCTTCCCTACCTTATTCCTGTGCTGAGATACAGGCTGCTCCAACCTGCTGTAAAATGCTTGATTTCGAGAGTGAGCGAAACTAATGAAAACATTGTTGGGGTAAAACCTAAAGGGAAAGACCTAGCACCAAATCCAATTTGCCATCTGATCTAACTTCTGGAGGCAGTCAAAATGATCCTTAGAATTCTTCCCTACCTTATTCCTGTGCTGAGATACAGGCTGCTCCAACCTGCTGTAAAATGCTTGATTTCGAGAGTGAGCGAAACTAATGAAAACATTGTTGGGGTAAAACCTAAAGGGAAAGACCTAGCACCAAATCCAATTTGCCATCTGATCTAACTTCTGGAGGCAGTCAAAATGATCCTTAGAATTCTTCCCTACCTTATTCCTGTGCTGAGATACAGGCTGCTCCAACCTGCTGTAAAATGCTTGATTTCGAGAGTGAGCGAAACTAATGAAAACATTGTTGGGGTAAAACCTAAAGGGAAAGGTCTAGCACCAAATTGCATGGGCCATCTGATCTAACTTCTGGAGGCAGTCAAAATGATCCTTAGAATTCTTCCCTACCTTATTCCTGTGCTGAGATACAGGCTGCTCCAACCTGCTGTAAAATGCTTGATTTCGAGAGTGAGCGAAACTAATGAAAACATTGTTGGGGTAAAACCTAAAGGGAAAGGCCTAGCACCAAATTGCATTGGCCATCTGATCTAACTTCTGGAGGCAGTCAAAATGATCCTTAGAATTCTTCCCTACCTTATTCCTGTGCTGAGATACAGGCTGCTCCAACCTGCTGTAAAATGCTTGATTTCGAGAGTGAGCGAAACTAATGAAAACATTGTTGGGGTAAAACCTAAAGGGAAAGACCTAGCACCAAATCCAATTTGCCATCTGATCTAACTTCTGGAGGCAGTCAAAATGATCCTTAGAATTCTTCCCTACCTTATTCCTGTGCTGAGATACAGGCTGCTCCAACCTGCTGTAAAATGCTTGATTTCGAGAGTGAGCGAAACTAATGAAAACATTGTTGGGGTAAAACCTAAAGGGAAAGGCCTAGCACCAAATTGCATTGGCCATCTGATCTAACTTCTGGAGGCAGTCAAAATGAGTATTTGAATTCTTCCCTACCTTATTCCTGTGCTGAGATACAGGCTGCTCCAACATGCTGTAAAATGCTTGATTTCGAGGGTGAGCGAAACTAATGAAAACATTGTTGGGGTAAAACCTAAAGGGAAAGACCTAGCACCAAATCCAATTTGCCATCTGATCTAACTTCTGGAGGCAGTCAAAATGATCCTTAGAATTCTTCCCTACCTTATTCCTGTGCTGAGATACAGGCTGCTCCAACCTGCTGTAAAATGCTTGATTTCGAGAGTGAGCGAAACTAATGAAAACATTGTTGGGGTAAAACCTAAAGGGAAAGACCTAGCACCAAATCCAATTTGCCATCTGATCTAACTTCTGGAGGCAGTCAAAATGATCCTTAGAATTCTTCCCTACCTTATTCCTGTGCTGAGATACAGGCTGCTCCAACCTGCTGTAAAATGCTTGATTTCGAGAGTGAGCGAAACTAATGAAAACATTGTTGGGGTAAAACCTAAAGGGAAAGACCTAGCACCAAATCCAATTTGCCATCTGATCTAACTTCTGGAGGCAGTCAAAATGATCCTTAGAATTCTTCCCTACCTTATTCCTGTGCTGAGATACAGGCTGCTCCAACCTGCTGTAAAATGCTTGATTTCGAGAGTGAGCGAAACTAATGAAAACATTGTTGGGGTAAAACCTAAAGGGAAAGACCTAGCACCAAATCCAATTTGCCATCTGATCTAACTTCTGGAGGCAGTCAAAATGATCCTTAGAATTCTTCCCTACCTTATTCCTGTGCTGAGATACAGGCTGCTCCAACCTGCTGTAAAATGCTTGATTTCGAGAGTGAGCGAAACTAATGAAAACATTGTTGGGGTAAAACCTAAAGGGAAAGACCTAGCACCAAATCCAATTTGCCATCTGATCTAACTTCTGGAGGCAGTCAAAATGATCCTTAGAATTCTTCCCTACCTTATTCCTGTGCTGAGATACAGGCTGCTCCAACCTGCTGTAAAATGCTTGATTTCGAGAGTGAGCGAAACTAATGAAAACATTGTTGGGGTAAAACCTAAAGGGAAAGACCTAGCACTAAATTGCATGGGCCATCTGATCTAACTTCTGGAGGCAGTCAAAATGAGTATTTGAATTCTTCCCTACCTTATTCCTGTGCTGAGATACAGGCTGCTCCAACCTGCTGTAAAATGCTTGATTTCGAGAGTGAGCGAAACTAATGAAAACATTGTTGGGGTAAAACCTAAAGGGAAAGGCCTAGCACCAAATTGCATTGGCCATCTGATCTAACTTCTGGAGGCAGTCAAAATGAGTATTTGAATTCTTCCCTACCTTATTCCTGTGCTGAGATACAGGCTGCTCCAACCTGCTGTAAAATGCTTGATTTCGAGAGTGAGCGAAACTAATGAAAACATTGTTGGGGTAAAACCTAAAGGGAAAGACCTAGCACCAAATCCAATTTGCCATCTGATCTAACTTCTGGAGGCAGTCAAAATGATCCTTAGAATTCTTCCCTACCTTATTCCTGTGCTGAGATACAGGCTGCTCCAACCTGCTGTAAAATGCTTGATTTCGAGAGTGAGCGAAACTAATGAAAACATTGTTGGGGTAAAACCTAAAGGGAAAGACCTAGCACCAAATCCAATTTGCCATCTGATCTAACTTCTGGAGGCAGTCAAAATGATCCTTAGAATTCTTCCCTACCTTATTCCTGTGCTGAGATACAGGCTGCTCCAACCTGCTGTAAAATGCTTGATTTCGAGAGTGAGCGAAACTAATGAAAACATTGTTGGGGTAAAACCTAAAGGGAAAGACCTAGCACCAAATCCAATTTGCCATCTGATCTAACTTCTGGAGGCAGTCAAAATGATCCTTAGAATTCTTCCCTACCTTATTCCTGTGCTGAGATACAGGCTGCTCCAACCTGCTGTAAAATGCTTGATTTCGAGAGTGAGCGAAACTAATGAAAACATTGTTGGGGTAAAACCTAAAGGGAAAGACCTAGCACCAAATCCAATTTGCCATCTGATCTAACTTCTGGAGGCAGTCAAAATGATCCTTAGAATTCTTCCCTACCTTATTCCTGTGCTGAGATACAGGCTGCTCCAACCTGCTGTAAAATGCTTGATTTCGAGAGTGAGCGAAACTAATGAAAACATTGTTGGGGTAAAACCTAAAGGGAAAGACCTAGCACTAAATTGCATGGGCCATCTGATCTAACTTCTGGAGGCAGTCAAAATGAGTATTTGAATTCTTCCCTACCTTATTCCTGTGCTGAGATACAGGCTGCTCCAACCTGCTGTAAAATGCTTGATTTCGAGAGTGAGCGAAACTAATGAAAACATTGTTGGGGTAAAACCTAAAGGGAAAGGCCTAGCACCAAATTGCATTGGCCATCTGATCTAACTTCTGGAGGCAGTCAAAATGAGTATTTGAATTCTTCCCTACCTTATTCCTGTGCTGAGATACAGGCTGCTCCAACCTGCTGTAAAATGCTTGATTTCGAGAGTGAGCGAAACTAATGAAAACATTGTTGGGGTAAAACCTAAAGGGAAAGACCTAGCACCAAATCCAATTTGCCATCTGATCTAACTTCTGGAGGCAGTCAAAATGATCCTTAGAATTCTTCCCTACCTTATTCCTGTGCTGAGATACAGGCTGCTCCAACCTGCTGTAAAATGCTTGATTTCGAGAGTGAGCGAAACTAATGAAAACATTGTTGGGGTAAAACCTAAAGGGAAAGACCTAGCACCAAATCCAATTTGCCATCTGATCTAACTTCTGGAGGCAGTCAAAATGATCCTTAGAATTCTTCCCTACCTTATTCCTGTGCTGAGATACAGGCTGCTCCAACCTGCTGTAAAATGCTTGATTTCGAGAGTGAGCGAAACTAATGAAAACATTGTTGGGGTAAAACCTAAAGGGAAAGACCTAGCACCAAATCCAGTTTGCCATCTGATCTAACTTCTGGAGGCAGTCAAAATGATCCTTAGAATTCTTCCCTACCTTATTCCTGTGCTGAGATACAGGCTGCTCCAACCTGCTGTAAAATGCTTGATTTCGAGAGTGAGCGAAACTAATGAAAACATTGTTGGGGTAAAACCTAAAGGGAAAGACCTAGCACCAAATCCAATTTGCCATCTGATCTAACTTCTGGAGGCAGTCAAAATGATCCTTAGAATTCTTCCCTACCTTATTCCTGTGCTGAGATACAGGCTGCTCCAACCTGCTGTAAAATGCTTGATTTCGAGAGTGAGCGAAACTAATGAAAACATTGTTGGGGTAAAACCTAAAGGGAAAGACCTAGCACCAAATCCAATTTGCCATCTGATCTAACTTCTGGAGGCAGTCAAAATGATCCTTAGAATTCTTCCCTACCTTATTCCTGTGCTGAGATACAGGCTGCTCCAACCTGCTGTAAAATGCTTGATTTCGAGAGTGAGCGAAACTAATGAAAACATTGTTGGGGTAAAACCTAAAGGGAAAGACCTAGCACCAAATCCAATTTGCCATCTGATCTAACTTCTGGAGGCAGTCAAAATGATCCTTAGAATTCTTCCCTACCTTATTCCTGTGCTGAGATACAGGCTGCTCCAACCTGCTGTAAAATGCTTGATTTCGAGAGTGAGCGAAACTAATGAAAACATTGTTGGGGTAAAACCTAAAGGGAAAGACCTAGCACCAAATTCCATTGGCCATCTGATCTAACTTCTGGAGGCAGTCAAAATGATCCTTAGAATTCTTCCCTACCTTATTCCTGTGCTGAGATACAGGCTGCTCCAACCTGCTGTAAAATGCTTGATTTCGAGAGTGAGCGAAACTAATGAAAACATTGTTGGGGTAAAACCTAAAGGGAAAGACCTAGCACCAAATCCAATTTGCCATCTGATCTAACTTCTGGAGGCAGTCAAAATGATCCTTAGAATTCTTCCCTACCTTATTCCTGTGCTGAGATACAGGCTGCTCCAACCTGCTGTAAAATGCTTGATTTCGAGAGTGAGCGAAACTAATGAAAACATTGTTGGGGTAAAACCTAAAGGGAAAGACCTAGCACCAAATCCAATTTGCCATCTGATCTAACTTCTGGAGGCAGTCAAAATGATCCTTAGAATTCTTCCCTACCTTATTCCTGTGCTGAGATACAGGCTGCTCCAACCTGCTGTAAAATGCTTGATTTCGAGAGTGAGCGAAACTAATGAAAACATTGTTGGGGTAAAACCTAAAGGGAAAGACCTAGCACCAAATCCAATTTGCCATCTGATCTAACTTCTGGAGGCAGTCAAAATGATCCTTAGAATTCTTCCCTACCTTATTCCTGTGCTGAGATACAGGCTGCTCCAACCTGCTGTAAAATGCTTGATTTCGAGAGTGAGCGAAACTAATGAAAACATTGTTGGGGTAAAACCTAAAGGGAAAGGCCTAGCACCAAATTGCATTGGCCATCTGATCTAACTTCTGGAGGCAGTCAAAATGAGTATTTGAATTCTTCCCTACCTTATTCCTGTGCTGAGATACAGGCTGCTCCAACCTGCTGTAAAATGCTTGATTTCGAGAGTGAGCGAAACTAATGAAAACATTGTTGGGGTAAAACCTAAAGGGAAAGACCTAGCACCAAATCCAATTTGCCATCTGATCTAACTTGTGGAGGCAGTCAAAATGAGTATTTGAATTCTTCCCTACCTTATTCCTGTGCTGAGATACAGGCTGCTCCAACCTGCTGTAAAATGCTTGATTTCGAGAGTGAGCGAAACTAATGAAAACATTGTTGGGGTAAAACCTAAAGGGAAAGACCTAGCACCAAATCCAATTTGCCATCTGATCTAACTTCTGGAGGCAGTCAAAATGATCCTTAGAATTCTTCCCTACCTTATTCCTGTGCTGAGATACAGGCTGCTCCAACCTGCTGTAAAATGCTTGATTTCGAGAGTGAGCGAAACTAATGAAAACATTGTTGGGGTAAAACCTAAAGGGAAAGGCCTAGCACCAAATTGCATTGGCCATCTGATCTAACTTCTGGAGGCAGTCAAAATGAGTATTTTAATTCTTCCCTACCTTATTCCTGTGCTGAGATACAGGCTGCTCCAACCTGCTGTAAAATGCTTGATTTCGAGAGTGAGCGAAACTAATGAAAACATTGTTGGGGTAAAACCTAAAGGGAAAGACCTAGCACCAAATCCAATTTGCCATCTGATCTAACTTCTGGAGGCAGTCAAAATGATCCTTAGAATTCTTCCCTACCTTATTCCTGTGCTGAGATACAGGCTGCTCCAACCTGCTGTAAAATGCTTGATTTCGAGAGTGAGCGAAACTAATGAAAACATTGTTGGGGTAAAACCTAAAGGGAAAGGCCTAGCACCAAATTGCATTGGCCATCTGATCTCATTTCTGGAGGCAGTCAAATTGACTATTTGAATTCTTCCCTACCTTATTCCTGTGCTGAGATACAGGCTGCTCCAACCTGCTGTAAAATGCTTGATTTCGAGAGTGAGCGAAACTAATGAAAACATTGTTGGGGTAAAACCTAAAGGGAAAGACCTAGCACCAAATCCAATTTGCCATCTGATCTAACTTCTGGAGGCAGTCAAAATGAGCCTTAGAATTCTTCCCTACCTTATTCCTGTGCTGAGATACAGGCTGCTCCAACCTGCTGTAAAATGCTTGATTTCGAGAGTGAGCGAAACTAATGAAAACATTGTTGGGGTAAAACCTAAAGGGAAAGACCTAGCACCAAATCCAATTTGCCATCTGATCTAACTTCTGGAGGCAGTCAAAATGATCCTTAGAATTCTTCCCTACCTTATTCCTGTGCTGAGATACAGGCTGCTCCAATCTGCTGTAAAATGCTTGATTTCGAGAGTGAGCGAAACTAATGAAAACATTGTTGGGGTAAAACCTAAAGGGAAAGACCTAGCACCAAATCCAATTTGCCATCTGATCTAACTTCTGGAGGCAGTCAAAATGAGTATTTGAATTCTTCCCTACCTTATTACTGTGCTGAGATACAGGCTGCTCCAACCTGCTGTAAAATGCTTGATTTCGAGAGTGAGCGAAACTAATGAAAACATTGTTGGGGTAAAACCTAAAGGGAAAGACCTAGCACCAAATCCAATTTGCCATCTGATCTAACTTCTGGAGGCAGTCAAAATGATCCTTAGAATTCTTCCCTACCTTATTCCTGTGCTGAGATACAGGCTGCTCCAACCTGCTGTAAAATGCTTGATTTCGAGAGTGAGCGAAACTAATGAAAACATTGTTGGGGTAAAACCTAAAGGGAAAGACCTAGCACCAAATCCAATTTGCCATCTGATCTAACTTCTGGAGGCAGTCAAAATGATCCTTAGAATTCTTCCCTACCTTATTCCTGTGCTGAGATACAGGCTGCTCCAACCTGCTGTAAAATGCTTGATTTCGAGAGTGAGCGAAACTAATGAAAACATTGTTGGGGTAAAACCTAAAGGGAAAGACCTAGCACCAAATCCAATTTGCCATCTGATCTAACTTCTGGAGGCAGTCAAAATGATCCTTAGAATTCTTCCCTACCTTATTCCTGTGCTGAGATACAGGCTGCTCCAACCTGCTGTAAAATGCTTGATTTCGAGAGTGAGCGAAACTAATGAAAACATTGTTGGGGTAAAACCTAAAGGGAAAGACCTAGCACCAAATTGCATTGGCCATCTGATCTAACTTCTGGAGGCAGTCAAAATGATCCTTAGAATTCTTCCCTACCTTATTCCTGTGCTGAGATACAGGCTGCTCCAACCTGCTGTAAAATGCTTGATTTCGAGAGGGAGCGAAACTAATGAAAACATTGTTGGGGTAAAACCTAAAGGCAAAGGCCTAGCACCAAATTGCATTGGCCATCTGATCTAACTTCTGGAGGCAGTCAAAATGATCCTTAGAATTCTTCCCTACCTTATTCCTGTGCTGAGATACAGGCTGCTCCAACCTGCTGTAAAATGCTTGATTTCGAGAGTGAGCGAAACTAATGAAAACATTGTTGGGGTAAAACCTAAAGGGAAAGACCTAGCACCAAATCCAATTTGCCATCTGATCTAACTTCTGGAGGCAGTCAAAATGATCCTTAGAATTCTTCCCTACCTTATTCCTGTGCTGAGATACAGGCTGCTCCAACCTGCTGTAAAATGCTTGATTTCGAGAGTGAGCGAAACTAATGAAAACATTGTTGGGGTAAAACCTAAAGGGAAAGACCTAGCACCAAATTGCATTGGCCATCTGATCTAACTTCTGGAGGCAGTCAAAATGATCCTTAGAATTCTTCCCTACCTTATTCCTGTGCTGAGATACAGGCTGCTCCAACCTGCTGTAAAATGCTTGATTTCGAGAGTGAGCGAAACTAATGAAAACATTGTTGGGGTAAAACCTAAAGGGAAAGGCCTAGCACCAAATTGCATTGGCCATCTGATCTAACTTCTGGAGGCAGTCAAAATGATCCTTAGAATTCTTCCCTACCTTATTCCTGTGCTGAGATACAGGCTGCTCCAACCTGCTGTAAAATGCTTGATTTCGAGAGTGAGCGAAACTAATGAAAACATTGTTGGGGTAAAACCTAAAGGGAAAGACCTAGCACCAAATCCAATTTGCCATCTGATCTAACTTCTGGAGGCAGTCAAAATGATCCTTAGAATTCTTCCCTACCTTATTCCTGTGCTGAGATACAGGCTGCTCCAACCTGCTGTAAAATGCTTGATTTCGAGAGTGAGCGAAACTAATGAAAACATTGTTGGGGTAAAACCTAAAGGGAAAGGCCTAGCACCAAATTGCATTGGCCATCTGATCTAACTTCTGGAGGCAGTCAAAATGAGTATTTGAATTCTTCCCTACCTTATTCCTGTGCTGAGATACAGGCTGCTCCAACCTGCTGTAAAATGCTTGATTTCGAGGGTGAGCGAAACTAATGAAAACATTGTTGGGGTAAAACCTAAAGGGAAAGACCTAGCACCAAATCCAATTTGCCATCTGATCTAACTTCTGGAGGCAGTCAAAATGATCCTTAGAATTCTTCCCTACCTTATTCCTGTGCTGAGATACAGGCTGCTCCAACCTGCTGTAAAATGCTTGATTTCGAGAGTGAGCGAAACTAATGAAAACATTGTTGGGGTAAAACCTAAAGGGAAAGACCTAGCACCAAATCCAATTTGCCATCTGATCTAACTTCTGGAGGCAGTCAAAATGATCCTTAGAATTCTTCCCTACCTTATTCCTGTGCTGAGATACAGGCTGCTCCAACCTGCTGTAAAATGCTTGATTTCGAGAGTGAGCGAAACTAATGAAAACATTGTTGGGGTAAAACCTAAAGGGAAAGACCTAGCACCAAATCCAATTTGCCATCTGATCTAACTTCTGGAGGCAGTCAAAATGATCCTTAGAATTCTTCCCTACCTTATTCCTGTGCTGAGATACAGGCTGCTCCAACCTGCTGTAAAATGCTTGATTTCGAGAGTGAGCGAAACTAATGAAAACATTGTTGGGGTAAAACCTAAAGGGAAAGACCTAGCACCAAATCCAATTTGCCATCTGATCTAACTTCTGGAGGCAGTCAAAATGATCCTTAGAATTCTTCCCTACCTTATTCCTGTGCTGAGATACAGGCTGCTCCAACCTGCTGTAAAATGCTTGATTTCGAGAGTGAGCGAAACTAATGAAAACATTGTTGGGGTAAAACCTAAAGGGAAAGACCTAGCACCAAATCCAATTTGCCATCTGATCTAACTTCTGGAGGCAGTCAAAATGATCCTTAGAATTCTTCCCTACCTTATTCCTGTGCTGAGATACAGGCTGCTCCAACCTGCTGTAAAATGCTTGATTTCGAGAGTGAGCGAAACTAATGAAAACATTGTTGGGGTAAAACCTAAAGGGAAAGACCTAGCACCAAATCCAGTTTGCCATCTGATCTAACTTCTGGAGGCAGTCAAAATGATCCTTAGAATTCTTCCCTACCTTATTCCTGTGCTGAGATACACGCTGCTCCAACCTGCTGTAAAATGCTTGATTTCGAGAGTGAGCGAAACTAATGAAAACATTGTTGGGGTAAAACCTAAAGGGAAAGACCTAGCACCAAATCCAATTTGCCATCTGATCTAACTTCTGGAGGCAGTCAAAATGATCCTTAGAATTCTTCCCTACCTTATTCCTGTGCTGAGATACAGGCTGCTCCAACCTGCTGTAAAATGCTTGATTTCGAGAGTGAGCGAAACTAATGAAAACATTGTTGGGGTAAAACCTAAAGGGAAAGACCTAGCACCAAATTCCATTGGCCATCTGATCTAACTTCTGGAGGCAGTCAAAATGATCCTTAGAATTCTTCCCTACCTTATTCCTGTGCTGAGATACAGGCTGCTCCAACCTGCTGTAAAATGCTTGATTTCGAGAGTGAGCGAAACTAATGAAAACATTGTTGGGGTAAAACCTAAAGGGAAAGACCTAGCACCAAATCCAATTTGCCATCTGATCTAACTTCTGGAGGCAGTCAAAATGATCCTTAGAATTCTTCCCTACCTTATTCCTGTGCTGAGATACAGGCTGCTCCAACCTGCTGTAAAATGCTTGATTTCGAGAGTGAGCGAAACTAATGAAAACATTGTTGGGGTAAAACCTAAAGGGAAAGACCTAGCACCAAATCCAATTTGCCATCTGATCTAACTTCTGGAGGCAGTCAAAATGATCCTTAGAATTCTTCCCTACCTTATTCCTGTGCTGAGATACAGGCTGCTCCAACCTGCTGTAAAATGCTTGATTTCGAGAGTGAGCGAAACTAATGAAAACATTGTTGGGGTAAAACCTAAAGGGAAAGACCTAGCACCAAATCCAATTTGCCATCTGATCTAACTTCTGGAGGCAGTCAAAATGATCCTTAGAATTCTTCCCTACCTTATTCCTGTGCTGAGATACAGGCTGCTCCAACCTGCTGTAAAATGCTTGATTTCGAGAGTGAGCGAAACTAATGAAAACATTGTTGGGGTAAAACCTAAAGGGAAAGACCTAGCACCAAATCCAATTTGCCATCTGATCTAACTTCTGGAGGCAGTCAAAATGATCCTTAGAATTCTTCCCTACCTTATTCCTGTGCTGAGATACAGGCTGCTCCAACCTGCTGTAAAATGCTTGATTTCGAGAGTGAGCGAAACTAATGAAAACATTGTTGGGGTAAAACCTAAAGGGAAAGACCTAGCACCAAATCCAATTTGCCATCTGATCTAACTTCTGGAGGCAGTCAAAATGATCCTTAGAATTCTTCCCTACCTTATTCCTGTGCTGAGATACAGGCTGCTCCAACCTGCTGTAAAATGCTTGATTTCGAGAGTGAGCGAAACTAATGAAAACATTGTTGGGGTAAAACCTAAAGGGAAAGACCTAGCACCAAATCCAATTTGCCATCTGATCTAACTTCTGGAGGCAGTCAAAATGATCCTTAGAATTCTTCCCTACCTTATTCCTGTGCTGAGATACAGGCTGCTCCAACCTGCTGTAAAATGCTTGATTTCGAGAGTGAGCGAAACTAATGAAAACATTGTTGGGGTAAAACCTAAAGGGAAAGACCTAGCACCAAATCCAATTTGCCATCTGATCTAACTTCTGGAGGCAGTCAAAATGATCCTTAGAATTCTTCCCTACCTTATTCCTGTGCTGAGATACAGGCTGCTCCAACCTGCTGTAAAATGCTTGATTTCCAGAGTGAGCGAAACTAATGAAAACATTGTTGGGGTAAAACCTAAAGGGAAAGACCTAGCACCAAATTGCATTGGCCATCTGATCTAACTTGTGGAGGCAGTCAAAATGAGTATTTGAATTCTTCCCTACCTTATTCCTGTGCTGAGATACAGGCTGCTCCAACCTGCTGTAAAATGCTTGATTTCGAGAGTGAGCGAAACTAATGAAAACATTGTTGGGGTAAAACCTAAAGGGAAAGACCTAGCACCAAATCCAATTTGCCATCTGATCTAACTTCTGGAGGCAGTCAAAATGATCCTTAGAATTCTTCCCTACCTTATTCCTGTGCTGAGATACAGGCTGCTCCAACCTGCTGTAAAATGCTTGATTTCGAGAGTGAGCGAAACTAATGAAAACATTGTTGGGGTAAAACCTAAAGGGAAAGGCCTAGCACCAAATTGCATTGGCCATCTGATCTCATTTCTGGAGGCAGTCAAATTGACTATTTGAATTCTTCCCTACCTTATTCCTGTGCTGAGATACAGGCTGCTCCAACCTGCTGTAAAATGCTTGATTTCGAGAGTGAGCGAAACTAATGAAAACATTGTTGGGGTAAAACCTAAAGGGAAAGACCTAGCACCAAATCCAATTTGCCATCTGATCTAACTTCTGGAGGCAGTCAAAATGAGTATTTGAATTCTTCCCTACCTTATTCCTGTGCTGAGATACAGGCTGCTCCAACCTGCTGTAAAATGCTTGATTTCGAGAGTGAGCGAAACTAATGAAAACATTGTTGGGGTAAAACCTAAAGGGAAAGACCTAGCACCAAATCCAATTTGCCATCTGATCTAACTTCTGGAGGCAGTCAAAATGAGCCTTAGAATTCTTCCCTACCTTATTCCTGTGCTGAGATACAGGCTGCTCCAACCTGCTGTAAAATGCTTGATTTCGAGAGTGAGCGAAACTAATGAAAACATTGTTGGGGTAAAACCTAAAGGGAAAGACCTAGCACCAAATCCAATTTGCCATCTGATCTAACTTCTGGAGGCAGTCAAAATGATCCTTAGAATTCTTCCCTACCTTATTCCTGTGCTGAGATACAGGCTGCTCCAACCTGCTGTAAAATGCTTGATTTCGAGAGTGAGCGAAACTAATGAAAACATTGTTGGGGTAAAACCTAAAGGGAAAGACCTAGCACCAAATCCAATTTGCCATCTGATCTAACTTCTGGAGGCAGTCAAAATGAGTATTTGAATTCTTCCCTACCTTATTACTGTGCTGAGATACAGGCTGCTCCAACCTGCTGTAAAATGCTTGATTTCGAGAGTGAGCGAAACTAATGAAAACATTGTTGGGGTAAAACCTAAAGGGAAAGACCTAGCACCAAATCCAATTTGCCATCTGATCTAACTTCTGGAGGCAGTCAAAATGATCCTTAGAATTCTTCCCTACCTTATTCCTGTGCTGAGATACAGGCTGCTCCAACCTGCTGTAAAATGCTTGATTTCGAGAGTGAGCGAAACTAATGAAAACATTGTTGGGGTAAAACCTAAAGGGAAAGACCTAGCACCAAATCCAATTTGCCATCTGATCTAACTTCTGGAGGCAGTCAAAATGATCCTTAGAATTCTTCCCTACCTTATTCCTGTGCTGAGATACAGGCTGCTCCAACCTGCTGTAAAATGCTTGATTTCGAGAGTGAGCGAAACTAATGAAAACATTGTTGGGGTAAAACCTAAAGGGAAAGGCCTAGCACCAAATTGCATTGGCCATCTGATCTAACTTCTGGAGGCAGTCAAAATGATCCTTAGAATTCTTCCCTACCTTATTCCTGTGCTGAGATACAGGCTGCTCCAACCTGCTGTAAAATGCTTGATTTCGAGAGTGAGCGAAACTAATGAAAACATTGTTGGGGTAAAACCTAAAGGGAAAGACCTAGCACCAAATCCAATTTGCCATCTGATCTAACTTCTGGAGGCAGTCAAAATGATCCTTAGAATTCTTCCCTACCTTATTCCTGTGCTGAGATACAGGCTGCTCCAACCTGCTGTAAAATGCCTGATTTCGAGAGTGAGCGAAACTAATGAAAACATTGTTGGGGTAAAACCTAAAGGGAAAGACCTAGCACCAAATCCAATTTGCCATCTGATCTAACTTCTGGAGGCAGTCAAAATGATCCTTAGAATTCTTCCCTACCTTATTCCTGTGCTGAGATACAGGCTGCTCCAACCTGCTGTAAAATGCTTGATTTCGAGAGTGAGCGAAACTAATGAAAACATTGTTGGGGTAAAACCTAAAGGGAAAGGCCTAGCACCAAATTGCATTGGCCATCTGATCTAACGTCTGGAGGCAGTCAAAATGATCCTTAGAATTCTTCCCTACCTTATTCCTGTGCTGAGATACAGGCTGCTCCAACCTGCTGTAAAATGCTTGATTTCGAGAGTGAGCGAAACTAATGAAAACATTGTTGGGGTAAAACCTAAAGGGAAAGACCTAGCACCAAATCCAATTTGCCATCTGATCTAACTTCTGGAGGCAGTCAAAATGATCCTTAGAATTCTTCCCTACCTTATTCCTGTGCTGAGATACAGGCTGCTCCAACCTGCTGTAAAATGCTTGATTTCGAGAGTGAGCGAAACTAATGAAAACATTGTTGGGGTAAAACCTAAAGGGAAAGACCTAGCACCAAATCCAATTTGCCATCTGATCTAACTTCTGGAGGCAGTCAAAATGATCCTTAGAATTCTTCCCTACCTTATTCCTGTGCTGAGATACAGGCTGCTCCAACCTGCTGTAAAATGCTTGATTTCGAGAGTGAGCGAAACTAATGAAAACATTGTTGGGGTAAAACCTAAAGGGAAAGACCTAGCACCAAATCCAATTTGCCATCTGATCTAACTTCTGGAGGCAGTCAAAATGATCCTTAGAATTCTTCCCTACCTTATTCCTGTGCTGAGATACAGGCTGCTCCAACCTGCTGTAAAATGCTTGATTTCGAGAGTGAGCGAAACTAATGAAAACATTGTTGGGGTAAAACCTAAAGGGAAAGGCCTAGCACCAAATTGCATTGGCCATCTGATCTAACTTCTGGAGGCAGTCAAAATGATCCTTAGAATTCTTCCCTACCTTATTCCTGTGCTGAGATACAGGCTGCTCCAACCTGCTGTAAAAATGCTTGATTTCGAGAGTGAGCGAAACTAATGAAAACATTGTTGGGGTAAAACCTAAAGGGAAAGACCTAGCACCAAATCCAATTTGCCATCTGATCTAACTTCTGGAGGCAGTCAAAATGATCCTTAGAATTCTTCCCTACCTTATTCCTGTGCTGAGATACAGGCTGCTCCAACCTGCTGTAAAATGCTTGATTTCGAGAGTGAGCGAAACTAATGAAAACATTGTTGGGGTAAAACCTAAAGGGAAAGACCTAGCACCAAATTGCATTGGCCATCTGATCTAACTTCTGGAGGCAGTCAAAATGATCCTTAGAATTCTTCCCTACCTTATTCCTGTGCTGAGATACAGGCTGCTCCAACCTGCTGTAAAATGCTTGATTTCGAGAGTGAGCGAAACTAATGAAAACATTGTTGGGGTAAAACCTAAAGGGAAAGACCTAGCACCAAATCCAATTTGCCATCTGATCTAACTTCTGGAGGCAGTCAAAATGATCCTTAGAATTCTTCCCTACCTTATTCCTGTGCTGAGATACAGGCTGCTCCAACCTGCTGTAAAATGCCTGATTTCGAGAGTGAGCGAAACTAATGAAAACATTGTTGGGGTAAAACCTAAAGGGAAAGACCTAGCACCAAATCCAATTTGCCATCTGATCTAACTTCTGGAGGCAGTCAAAATGATCCTTAGAATTCTTCCCTACCTTATTCCTGTGCTGAGATACAGGCTGCTCCAACCTGCTGTAAAATGCTTGATTTCGAGAGTGAGCGAAACTAATGAAAACATTGTTGGGGTAAAACCTAAAGGGAAAGGCCTAGCACCAAATTGCATTGGCCATCTGATCTAACGTCTGGAGGCAGTCAAAATGATCCTTAGAATTCTTCCCTACCTTATTCCTGTGCTGAGATACAGGCTGCTCCAACCTGCTGTAAAATGCTTGATTTCGAGAGTGAGCGAAACTAATGAAAACATTGTTGGGGTAAAACCTAAAGGGAAAGACCTAGCACCAAATCCAATTTGCCATCTGATCTAACTTCTGGAGGCAGTCAAAATGATCCTTAGAATTCTTCCCTACCTTATTCCTGTGCTGAGATACAGGCTGCTCCAACCTGCTGTAAAATGCTTGATTTCGAGAGTGAGCGAAACTAATGAAAACATTGTTGGGGTAAAACCTAAAGGGAAAGACCTAGCACCAAATCCAATTTGCCATCTGATCTAACTTCTGGAGGCAGTCAAAATGATCCTTAGAATTCTTCCCTACCTTATTCCTGTGCTGAGATACAGGCTGCTCCAACCTGCTGTAAAATGCTTGATTTCGAGAGTGAGCGAAACTAATGAAAACATTGTTGGGGTAAAACCTAAAGGGAAAGACCTAGCACCAAATCCAATTTGCCATCTGATCTAACTTCTGGAGGCAGTCAAAATGATCCTTAGAATTCTTCCCTACCTTATTCCTGTGCTGAGATACAGGCTGCTCCAACCTGCTGTAAAATGCTTGATTTCGAGAGTGAGCGAAACTAATGAAAACATTGTTGGGGTAAAACCTAAAGGGAAAGGCCTAGCACCAAATTGCATTGGCCATCTGATCTAACTTCTGGAGGCAGTCAAAATGATCCTTAGAATTCTTCCCTACCTTATTCCTGTGCTGAGATACAGGCTGCTCCAACCTGCTGTAAAATGCTTGATTTCGAGAGTGAGCGAAACTAATGAAAACATTGTTGGGGTAAAACCTAAAGGGAAAGACCTAGCACCAAATCCAATTTGCCATCTGATCTAACTTCTGGAGGCAGTCAAAATGATCCTTAGAATTCTTCCCTACCTTATTCCTGTGCTGAGATACAGGCTGCTCCAACCTGCTGTAAAATGCTTGATTTCGAGAGTGAGCGAAACTAATGAAAACATTGTTGGGGTAAAACCTAAAGGGAAAGACCTAGCACCAAATCCAATTTGCCATCTGATCTAACTTCTGGAGGCAGTCAAAATGATCCTTAGAATTCTTCCCTACCTTATTCCTGTGCTGAGATACAGGCTGCTCCAACCTGCTGTAAAATGCTTGATTTCGAGAGTGAGCGAAACTAATGAAAACATTGTTGGGGTAAAACCTAAAGGGAAAGACCTAGCACCAAATCCAATTTGCCATCTGATCTAACTTCTGGAGGCAGTCAAAATGATCCTTAGAATTCTTCCCTACCTTATTCCTGTGCTGAGATACAGGCTGCTCCAACCTGCTGTAAAATGCTTGATTTCGAGAGTGAGCGAAACTAATGAAAACATTGTTGGGGTAAAACCTAAAGGGAAAGACCTAGCACCAAATCCAATTTGCCATCTGATCTAACTTCTGGAGGCAGTCAAAATGATCCTTAGAATTCTTCCCTACCTTATTCCTGTGCTGAGATACAGGCTGCTCCAACCTGCTGTAAAATGCTTGATTTCGAGAGTGAGCGAAACTAATGAAAACATTGTTGGGGTAAAACCTAAAGGGAAAGACCTAGCACCAAATCCAATTTGCCATCTGATCTAACTTTTGGAGGCAGTCAAAATGATCCTTAGAATTCTTCCCTACCTTATTCCTGTGCTGAGATACAGGCTGCTCCAACCTGCTGTAAAATGCTTGATTTCGAGAGTGAGCGAAACTAATGAAAACATTGTTGGGGTAAAACCTAAAGGGAAAGACCTAGCACCAAATCCAATTTGCCATCTGATCTAACTTCTGGAGGCAGTCAAAATGATCCTTTAGAATTCTTCCCTACCTTATTCCTGTGCTGAGATACAGGCTGCTCCAACCTGCTGTAAAATGCTTGATTTCGAGAGTGAGCGAAACTAATGAAAACATTGTTGGGGTAAAACCTAAAGGGAAAGACCTAGCACCAAATCCAATTTGCCATCTGATCTAACTTCTGGAGGCAGTCAAAATGATCCTTAGAATTCTTCCCTACCTTATTCCTGTGCTGAGATACAGGCTGCTCCAACCTGCTGTAAAATGCTTGATTTCGAGAGTGAGCGAAACTAATGAAAACATTGTTGGGGTAAAACCTAAAGGGAAAGACCTAGCACCAAATCCAATTTGCCATCTGATCTAACTTCTGGAGGCAGTCAAAATGATCCTTAGAATTCTTCCCTACCTTATTCCTGTGCTGAGATACAGGCTGCTCCAACCTGCTGTAAAATGCTTGATTTCGAGAGTGAGCGAAACTAATGAAAACATTGTTGGGGTAAAACCTAAAGGGAAAGACCTAGCACCAAATCCAATTTGCCATCTGATCTAACTTCTGGAGGCAGTCAAAATGATCCTTAGAATTCTTCCCTACCTTATTCCTGTGCTGAGATACAGGCTGCTCCAACCTGCTGTAAAATGCTTGATTTCGAGAGTGAGCGAAACTAATGAAAACATTGTTGGGGTAAAACCTAAAGGGAAAGACCTAGCACCAAATCCAATTTGCCATCTGATCTAACTTCTGGAGGCAGTCAAAATGATCCTTAGAATTCTTCCCTACCTTATTCCTGTGCTGAGATACAGGCTGCTCCAACCTGCTGTAAAATGCTTGATTTCGAGAGTGAGCGAAACTAATGAAAACATTGTTGGGGTAAAACCTAAAGGGAAAGGCCTAGCACCAAATTGCATTGGCCATCTGATCTAACTTCTGGAGGCAGTCAAAATGATCCTTAGAATTCTTCCCTACCTTATTCCTGTGCTGAGATACAGGCTGCTCCAACCTGCTGTAAAATGCTTGATTTCGAGAGTGAGCGAAACTAATGAAAACATTGTTGGGGTAAAACCTAAAGGGAAAGACCTAGCACCAAATCCAATTTGCCATCTGATCTAACTTCTGGAGGCAGTCAAAATGATCCTTAGAATTCTTCCCTACCTTATTCCTGTGCTGAGATACAGGCTGCTCCAACCTGCTGTAAAATGCTTGATTTCGAGAGTGAGCGAAACTAATGAAAACATTGTTGGGGTAAAACCTAAAGGGAAAGACCTAGCACCAAATCCAATTTGCCATCTGATCTAACTTCTGGAGGCAGTCAAAATGATCCTTAGAATTCTTCCCTACCTTATTCCTGTGCTGAGATACAGGCTGCTCCAACCTGCTGTAAAATGCTTGATTTCGAGAGTGAGCGAAACTAATGAAAACATTGTTGGGGTAAAACCTAAAGGGAAAGACCTAGCACCAAATCCAATTTGCCATCTGATCTAACTTCTGGAGGCAGTCAAAATGATCCTTAGAATTCTTCCCTACCTTATTCCTGTGCTGAGATACAGGCTGCTCCAACCTGCTGTAAAATGCTTGGTTTCCAGAGTGAGCGAAACTAATGAAAACATTGTTGGGGTAAAACCTAAAGGGAAAGACCTAGCACCAAATCCAATTTGCCATCTGATCTAACTTCTGGAGGCAGTCAAAATGATCCTTAGAATTCTTCCCTACCTTATTCCTGTGCTGAGATACAGGCTGCTCCAACCTGCTGTAAAATGCTTGATTTCGAGAGTGAGTGAAACTAATGAAAACATTGTTGGGGTAAAACCTAAAGGGAAAGACCTAGCACCAAATCCAATTTGCCATCTGATCTAACTTCTGGAGGCAGTCAAAATGATCCTTAGAATTCTTCCCTACCTTATTCCTGTGCTGAGATACAGGCTGCTCCAACCTGCTGTAAAATGCTTGATTTCGAGAGTGAGCGAAACTAATGAAAACATTGTTGGGGTAAAACCTAAAGGGAAAGACCTAGCACCAAATCCAATTTGCCATCTGATCTAACTTCTGGAGGCAGTCAAAATGATCCTTAGAATTCTTCCCTACCTTATTCCTGTGCTGAGATACAGGCTGCTCCAACCTGCTGTAAAATGCTTGATTTCGAGAGTGAGCGAAACTAATGAAAACATTGTTGGGGTAAAACCTAAAGGGAAAGACCTAGCACCAAATCCAATTTGCCATCTGATCTAACTTCTGGAGGCAGTCAAAATGATCCTTAGAATTCTTCCCTACCTTATTCCTGTGCTGAGATACAGGCTGCTCCAACCTGCTGTAAAATGCTTGATTTCGAGAGTGAGCGAAACTAATGAAAACATTGTTGGGGTAAAACCTAAAGGGAAAGACCTAGCACCAAATCCAATTTGCCATCTGATCTAACTTCTGGAGGCAGTCAAAATGATCCTTAGAATTCTTCCCTACCTTATTCCTGTGCTGAGATACAGGCTGCTCCAACCTGCTGTAAAATGCTTGATTTCGAGAGTGAGCGAAACTAATGAAAACATTGTTGGGGTAAAACCTAAAGGGAAAGACCTAGCACCAAATCCAATTTGCCATCTGATCTAACTTCTGGAGGCAGTCAAAATGAGTATTTGAATTCTTCCCTACCTTATTCCTGTGCTGAGATACAGGCTGCTCCAACCTGCTGTAAAATGCTTGATTTCGAGAGTGAGCGAAACTAATGAAAAACATTGTTGGGGTAAAACCTAAAGGGAAAGACCTAGCACCAAATCCAATTTGCCATCTGATCTAACTTCTGGAGGCAGTCAAAATGATCCTTAGAATTCTTCCCTACCTTATTCCTGTGCTGAGATACAGGCTGCTCCAACCTGCTGTAAAATGCTTGATTTCGAGAGTGAGCGAAACTAATGAAAACATTGTTGGGGTAAAACCTAAAGGGAAAGGCCTAGCACCAAATTGCATTGGCCATCTGATCTAACTTCTGGAGGCAGTCAAAATGATCCTTAGAATTCTTCCCTACCTTATTCCTGTGCTGAGATACAGGCTGCTCCAACCTGCTGTAAAATGCTTGATTTCGAGAGTGAGCGAAACTAATGAAAACATTGTTGGGGTAAAACCTAAAGGGAAAGACCTAGCACCAAATCCAATTTGCCATCTGATCTAACTTCTGGAGGCAGTCAAAATGATCCTTAGAATTCTTCCCTACCTTATTCCTGTGCTGAGATACATGCTGCTCCAACCTGCTGTAAAATGCTTGATTTCGAGAGTGAGCGAAACTAATGAAAACATTGTTGGGGTAAAACCTAAAGGGAAAGACCTAGCACCAAATCCAATTTGCCATCTGATCTAACTTCTGGAGGCAGTCAAAATGATCCTTAGAATTCTTCCCTACCTTATTCCTGTGCTGAGATACAGGCTGCTCCAACCTGCTGTAAAATGCTTGATTTCGAGAGTGAGCGAAACTAATGAAAACATTGTTGGGGTAAAACCTAAAGGGAAAGACCTAGCACCAAATCCAATTTGCCATCTGATCTAACTTCTGGAGGCAGTCAAAATGATCCTTAGAATTCTTCCCTACCTTATTCCTGTGCTGAGATACAGGCTGCTCCAACCTGCTGTAAAATGCTTGATTTCGAGAGTGAGCGAAACTAATGAAAACATTGTTGGGGTAAAACCTAAAGGGAAAGACCTAGCACCAAATCCAATTTGCCATCTGATCTAACTTCTGGAGGCAGTCAAAATGAGTATTTGAATTCTTCCCTACCTTATTCCTGTGCTGAGATACAGGCTGCTCCAACCTGCTGTAAAATGCTTGATTTCGAGAGTGAGCGAAACTAATGAAAACATTGTTGGGGTAAAACCTAAAGGGAAAGACCTAGCACCAAATCCAATTTGCCATCTGATCTAACTTCTGGAGGCAGTCAAAATGATCCTTAGAATTCTTCCCTACCTTATTCCTGTGCTGAGATACAGGCTGCTCCAACCTGCTGTAAAATGCTTGATTTCGAGAGTGAGCGAAACTAATGAAAACATTGTTGGGGTAAAACCTAAAGGGAAAGGCCTAGCACGAAATTGCATTGGCCATCTGATCTAACTTCTGGAGGCAGTCAAAATGATCCTTAGAATTCTTCCCTACCTTATTCCTGTGCTGAGATACAGGCTGCTCCAACCTGCTGTAAAATGCTTGATTTCGAGAGTGAGCGAAACTAATGAAAACATTGTTGGGGTAAAACCTAAAGGGAAAGACCTAGCACCAAATCCAATTTGCCATCTGATCTAACTTCTGGAGGCAGTCAAAATGATCCTTAGAATTCTTCCCTACCTTATTCCTGTGCTGAGATACAGGCTGCTCCAACCTGCTGTAAAATGCTTGATTTCGAGAGTGAGCGAAACTAATGAAAACATTGTTGGGGTAAAACCTAAAGGGAAAGACCTAGCACCAAATCCAATTTGCCATCTGATCTAACTTCTGGAGGCAGTCAAAATGATCCTTAGAATTCTTCCCTACCTTATTCCTGTGCTGAGATACAGGCTGCTCCAACCTGCTGTAAAATGCTTGATTTCGAGAGTGAGCGAAACTAATGAAAACATTGTTGGGGTAAAACCTAAAGGGAAAGACCTAGCACCAAATCCAATTTGCCATCTGATCTAACTTCTGGAGGCAGTCAAAATGATCCTTAGAATTCTTCCCTACCTTATTCCTGTGCTGAGATACAGGCTGCTCCAACCTGCTGTAAAATGCTTGATTTCGAGAGTGAGTGAAACTAATGAAAACATTGTTGGGGTAAAACCTAAAGGGAAAGACCTAGCACCAAATCCAATTTGCCATCTGATCTAACTTCTGGAGGCAGTCAAAATGATCCTTAGAATTCTTCCCTACCTTATTCCTGTGCTGAGATACAGGCTGCTCCAACCTGCTGTAAAATGCTTGATTTCGAGAGTGAGCGAAACTAATGAAAACATTGTTGGGGTAAAACCTAAAGGGAAAGACCTAGCACCAAATCCAATTTGCCATCTGATCTAACTTCTGGAGGCAGTCAAAATGATCCTTTAGAATTCTTCCCTACCTTATTCCTGTGCTGAGATACAGGCTGCTCCAACCTGCTGTAAAATGCTTGATTTCGAGAGTGAGCGAAACTAATGAAAACATTGTTGGGGTAAAACCTAAAGGGAAAGACCTAGCACCAAATCCAATTTGCCATCTGATCTAACTTCTGGAGGCAGTCAAAATGATCCTTAGAATTCTTCCCTACCTTATTCCTGTGCTGAGATACAGGCTGCTCCAACCTGCTGTAAAATGCTTGATTTCGAGAGTGAGCGAAACTAATGAAAACATTGTTGGGGTAAAACCTAAAGGGAAAGACCTAGCACCAAATCCAATTTGCCATCTGATCTAACTTCTGGAGGCAGTCAAAATGATCCTTAGAATTCTTCCCTACCTTATTCCTGTGCTGAGATACAGGCTGCTCCAACCTGCTGTAAAATGCTTGATTTCGAGAGTGAGCGAAACTAATGAAAACATTGTTGGGGTAAAATCTAAAGGGAAAGACCTAGCACCAAATCCAATTTGCCATCTGATCTAACTTCTGGAGGCAGTCAAAATGAGTATTTGAATTCTTCCCTACCTTATTCCTGTGCTGAGATACAGGCTGCTCCAACCTGCTGTAAAATGCTTGATTTCGAGAGTGAGCGAAACTAATGAAAACATTGTTGGGGTAAAACCTAAAGGGAAAGACCTAGCACCAAATCCAATTTGCCATCTGATCTAACTTCTGGAGGCAGTCAAAATGATCCTTAGAATTCTTCCCTACCTTATTCCTGTGCTGAGATACAGGCTGCTCCAACCTGCTGTAAAATGCTTGATTTCGAGAGTGAGCGAAACTAATGAAAACATTGTTGGGGTAAAACCTAAAGGGAAAGGCCTAGCACCAAATTGCATTGGCCATCTGATCTAACTTCTGGAGGCAGTCAAAATGATCCTTAGAATTCTTCCCTACCTTATTCCTGTGCTGAGATACAGGCTGCTCCAACATGCTGTAAAATGCTTGATTTCGAGAGTGAGCGAAACTAATGAAAACATTGTTGGGGTAAAACCTAAAGGGAAAGACCTAGCACCAAATCCAATTTGCCATCTGATCTAACTTCTGGAGGCAGTCAAAATGATCCTTAGAATTCTTCCCTACCTTATTCCTGTGCTGAGATACAGGCTGCTCCAACCTGCTGTAAAATGCTTGATTTCGAGAGTGAGCGAAACTAATGAAAACATTGTTGGGGTAAAACCTAAAGGGAAAGACCTAGCACCAAATCCAATTTGCCATCTGATCTAACTTCTGGAGGCAGTCAAAATGATCCTTAGAATTCTTCCCTACCTTATTCCTGTGCTGAGATACAGGCTGCTCCAACCTGCTGTAAAATGCTTGATTTCGAGAGTGAGCGAAACTAATGAAAACATTGTTGGGGTAAAACCTAAAGGGAAAGACCTAGCACCAAATCCAATTTGCCATCTGATCTAACTTCTGGAGGCAGTCAAAATGATCCTTAGAATTCTTCCCTACCTTATTCCTGTGCTGAGATACAGGCTGCTCCAACCTGCTGTAAAATGCTTGATTTCCAGAGTGAGCGAAACTAATGAAAACATTGTTGGGGTAAAACCTAAAGGGAAAGACCTAGCACCAAATCCAATTTGCCATCTGATCTAACTTCTGGAGGCAGTCAAAATGATCCTTAGAATTCTTCCCTACCTTATTCCTGTGCTGAGATACAGGCTGCTCCAACCTGCTGTAAAATGCTTGATTTCGAGAGTGAGCGAAACTAATGAAAACATTGTTGGGGTAAAATCTAAAGGGAAAGACCTAGCACCAAATCCAATTTGCCATCTGATCTAACTTCTGGAGGCAGTCAAAATGAGTATTTGAATTCTTCCCTACCTTATTCCTGTGCTGAGATACAGGCTGCTCCAACCTGCTGTAAAATGCTTGATTTCGAGAGTGAGCGAAACTAATGAAAACATTGTTGGGGTAAAACCTAAAGGGAAAGACCTAGCACCAAATCCAATTTGCCATCTGATCTAACTTCTGGAGGCAGTCAAAATGATCCTTAGAATTCTTCCCTACCTTATTCCTGTGCTGAGATACAGGCTGCTCCAACCTGCTGTAAAATGCTTGATTTCGAGAGTGAGCGAAACTAATGAAAACATTGTTGGGGTAAAACCTAAAGGGAAAGGCCTAGCACCAAATTGCATTGGCCATCTGATCTAACTTCTGGAGGCAGTCAAAATGATCCTTAGAATTCTTCCCTACCTTATTCCTGTGCTGAGATACAGGCTGCTCCAACCTGCTGTAAAATGCTTGATTTCGAGAGTGAGCGAAACTAATGAAAACATTGTTGGGGTAAAACCTAAAGGGAAAGACCTAGCACCAAATCCAATTTGCCATCTGATCTAACTTCTGGAGGCAGTCAAAATGATCCTTAGAATTCTTCCCTACCTTATTCCTGTGCTGAGATACAGGCTGCTCCAACCTGCTGTAAAATGCTTGATTTCGAGAGTGAGCGAAACTAATGAAAACATTGTTGGGGTAAAACCTAAAGGGAAAGACCTAGCACCAAATCCAATTTGCCATCTGATCTAACTTCTGGAGGCAGTCAAAATGATCCTTAGAATTCTTCCCTACCTTATTCCTGTGCTGAGATACAGGCTGCTCCAACCTGCTGTAAAATGCTTGATTTCGAGAGTGAGCGAAACTAATGAAAACATTGTTGGGGTAAAACCTAAAGGGAAAGACCTAGCACCAAATCCAATTTGCCATCTGATCTAACTTCTGGAGGCAGTCAAAATGATCCTTAGAATTCTTCCCTACCTTATTCCTGTGCTGAGATACAGGCTGCTCCAACCTGCTGTAAAATGCTTGATTTCCAGAGTGAGCGAAACTAATGAAAACATTGTTGGGGTAAAACCTAAAGGGAAAGACCTAGCACCAAATCCAATTTGCCATCTGATCTAACTTCTGGAGGCAGTCAAAATGATCCTTAGAATTCTTCCCTACCTTATTCCTGTGCTGAGATACAGGCTGCTCCAACCTGCTGTAAAATGCTTGATTTCGAGAGTGAGCGAAACTAATGAAAACATTGTTGGGGTAAAACCTAAAGGGAAAGACCTAGCACCAAATCCAATTTGCCATCTGATCTAACTTCTGGAGGCAGTCAAAATGATCCTTAGAATTCTTCCCTACCTTATTCCTGTGCTGAGATACAGGCTGCTCCAACCTGCTGTAAAATGCTTGATTTCGAGAGTGAGCGAAACTAATGAAAACATTGTTGGGGTAAAACCTAAAGGGAAAGACCTAGCACCAAATCCAATTTGCCATCTGATCTAACTTCTGGAGGCAGTCAAAATGAGTATTTGAATTCTTCCCTACCTTATTCCTGTGCTGAGATACAGGCTGCTCCAACCTGCTGTAAAATGCTTGATTTCGAGAGTGAGCGAAACTAATGAAAACATTGTTGGGGTAAAACCTAAAGGGAAAGGCCTAGCACCAAATTGCATTGGCCATCTGATCTAACTTCTGGAGGCAGTCAAAATGAGTATTTGAATTCTTCCCTACCTTATTCCTGTGCTGAGATACAGGCTGCTCCAACCTGCTGTAAAATGCTTGATTTCGAGAGTGAGCGAAACTAATGAAAACATTGTTGGGGTAAAACCTAAAGGGAAAGACCTAGCACCAAATCCAATTTGCCATCTGATCTAACTTCTGGAGGCAGTCAAAATGATCCTTAGAATTCTTCCCTACCTTATTCCTGTGCTGAGATACAGGCTGCTCCAACCTGCTGTAAAATGCTTGATTTCGAGAGTGAGCGAAACTAATGAAAACATTGTTGGGGTAAAACCTAAAGGGAAAGGCCTAGCACCAAATTGCATTGGCCATCTGATCTAACTTCTGGAGGCAGTCAAAATGATCCTTAGAATTCTTCCCTACCTTATTCCTGTGCTGAGATACAGGCTGCTCCAACCTGCTGTAAAATGCTTGATTTCGAGAGTGAGCGAAACTAATGAAAACATTGTTGGGGTAAAACCTAAAGGGAAAGACCTAGCACCAAATCCAATTTGCCATCTGATCTAACTTCTGGAGGCAGTCAAAATGATCCTTAGAATTCTTCCCTACCTTATTCCTGTGCTGAGATACAGGCTGCTCCAACCTGCTGTAAAATGCTTGATTTCGAGAGTGAGCGAAACTAATGAAAACATTGTTGGGGTAAAACCTAAAGGGAAAGACCTAGCACCAAATCCAATTTGCCATCTGATCTAACTTCTGGAGGCAGTCAAAATGATCCTTAGAATTCTTCCCTACCTTATTCCTGTGCTGAGATACAGGCTGCTCCAACCTGCTGTAAAATGCTTGATTTCGAGAGTGAGCGAAACTAATGAAAACATTGTTGGGGTAAAACCTAAAGGGAAAGACCTAGCACCAAATCCAATTTGCCATCTGATCTAACTTCTGGAGGCAGTCAAAATGATCCTTAGAATTCTTCCCTACCTTATTCCTGTGCTGAGATACAGGCTGCTCCAACCTGCTGTAAAATGCTTGGTTTCCAGAGTGAGCGAAACTAATGAAAACATTGTTGGGGTAAAACCTAAAGGGAAAGACCTAGCACCAAATCCAATTTGCCATCTGATCTAACTTCTGGAGGCAGTCAAAATGATCCTTAGAATTCTTCCCTACCTTATTCCTGTGCTGAGATACAGGCTGCTCCAACCTGCTGTAAAATGCTTGATTTCGAGAGTGAGTGAAACTAATGAAAACATTGTTGGGGTAAAACCTAAAGGGAAAGACCTAGCACCAAATCCAATTTGCCATCTGATCTAACTTCTGGAGGCAGTCAAAATGATCCTTAGAATTCTTCCCTACCTTATTCCTGTGCTGAGATACAGGCTGCTCCAACCTGCTGTAAAATGCTTGATTTCGAGAGTGAGCGAAACTAATGAAAACATTGTTGGGGTAAAACCTAAAGGGAAAGACCTAGCACCAAATCCAATTTGCCATCTGATCTAACTTCTGGAGGCAGTCAAAATGATCCTTAGAATTCTTCCCTACCTTATTCCTGTGCTGAGATACAGGCTGCTCCAACCTGCTGTAAAATGCTTGATTTCGAGAGTGAGCGAAACTAATGAAAACATTGTTGGGGTAAAACCTAAAGGGAAAGACCTAGCACCAAATCCAATTTGCCATCTGATCTAACTTCTGGAGGCAGTCAAAATGATCCTTAGAATTCTTCCCTACCTTATTCCTGTGCTGAGATACAGGCTGCTCCAACCTGCTGTAAAATGCTTGATTTCGAGAGTGAGCGAAACTAATGAAAACATTGTTGGGGTAAAACCTAAAGGGAAAGACCTAGCACCAAATCCAATTTGCCATCTGATCTAACTTCTGGAGGCAGTCAAAATGATCCTTAGAATTCTTCCCTACCTTATTCCTGTGCTGAGATACAGGCTGCTCCAACCTGCTGTAAAATGCTTGATTTCGAGAGTGAGCGAAACTAATGAAAACATTGTTGGGGTAAAACCTAAAGGGAAAGACCTAGCACCAAATCCAATTTGCCATCTGATCTAACTTCTGGAGGCAGTCAAAATGAGTATTTGAATTCTTCCCTACCTTATTCCTGTGCTGAGATACAGGCTGCTCCAACCTGCTGTAAAATGCTTGATTTCGAGAGTGAGCGAAACTAATGAAAACATTGTTGGGGTAAAACCTAAAGGGAAAGACCTAGCACCAAATCCAATTTGCCATCTGATCTAACTTCTGGAGGCAGTCAAAAATGATCCTTAGAATTCTTCCCTACCTTATTCCTGTGCTGAGATACAGGCTGCTCCAACCTGCTGTAAAATGCTTGATTTCGAGAGTGAGCGAAACTAATGAAAACATTGTTGGGGTAAAACCTAAAGGGAAAGGCCTAGCACCAAATTGCATTGGCCATCTGATCTAACTTCTGGAGGCAGTCAAAATGATCCTTAGAATTCTTCCCTACCTTATTCCTGTGCTGAGATACAGGCTGCTCCAACCTGCTGTAAAATGCTTGATTTCGAGAGTGAGCGAAACTAATGAAAACATTGTTGGGGTAAAACCTAAAGG
>NW_027144201.1:0-40514 GCF_026170545.1 Melanerpes formicivorus | reverse complement strand
TGCCCCAGCCCTCCCTTTGAACAGCACCAGCCCAGGGCTCTTTCCTCCCCCCCAACCCAGCCTCGGGCCTGGGCAGGCCCAAGGGAGGCGGCTCATGCCATTTTACCTAGGCTGCAGCTGGGGACGAAAGAGCCCTGGAGACCCCGCATGGGCATTTTATAGGGGAGCAGGGCATTATGGGATTGAATACCTGCCTGTGACCACCCCCTGGGCTGGGCCCACCCCTAGGGACCTCCCAGGTGTGTTCTGTGCAGTGGCATCCAGGCCAGCACCCAGCCTAAACCACCACACGCCACCCCCTTATTCAGTACCATATTCCCTGCACCCAGAACATAGCATCAAATTAGAACTCTTCTGATGACATGTCTAGCAACAGTCCAGGTCTTCATCTGGGCGTCCTTCCACACAGTCTCTCATTCATGCTCAAGTACCAGTCCATTCCAGTTCTTCTTCCTCATATGATGCAACCTCCCAGTGACACAGAGTCGTTCTCCTGCAGTGTGAATTCCTTGTGGACTCCGTTGGGACATCCTGGTCACCTGGCAATACCCCACAACTTCTCAGCCGAGCCTTTGTTTGCTTTTACAGTTAATCAGTGGCTTTTTTCCACCCCTGGGGCAAGCCGGTCAGAGCAACGACCCGCTTTTCTCCATCCCTCCAGGGAGCCTCAGCCGACTGCTTCCAGCTGCGGTCCGAAACTACACAAAGGCACATCGCTGGCACATCACAGGCACATCGCCGACACATCGCAGGCACATCGCCGGCACATCGCCCCCCCCGGGGGGTTCGCGTACCGAGGCATCACCGCATCCGGTTCACAGCCTTCCCCCAGCAGAGGGGCGGCTGCAGCACAACTCGCTGAGAAGAGAAGAGGCGGAGCCAGGTGCTTGGCGCCATTCTCGGAGCATGTCCGAAAACACCAGGGAAAGTTTTACAGCTGCCGCTGCCACTTGAACGCAGCCCGGCTTGGCAGTGCCGCTGCCACTTGAACGCAGCCGGCCCGGCCCCCGCCGTCTCTGTCGCCGCGATGCAGAGTCCAAGTCACCTCCACCCCCTCGGGTTTCAGAAGCCGTCGCTTGCCCGCTCGCCGCGGGAGGCCATCCCCCGCAGCGGCCGTGGGCCGACCCTGCTCTGCTTGCCGCTGCCCCTCCTCCGTTCCGCTCCCTGCCACTCGTCGCTCCGCAGAGAACGAGAAGGAGAAGGCAGGTCTCGCCTTCTTAGGCTAGTTGAGCATTCTTAAGCCGCCCTGGGCAGAAAAGTCACAGAAAGAGCCACCCCTCGCTGTTCCCAAGCAACACGAGGGACTTCCGTGCTATCAGCACGCACCAGGAGTCCTTCTGCAGTCCACAGGAGAGTTCACACAGTCGCCCCAGCAACAAAACTTGAGCCCCCAACTTGCAAACCCAAACCGACGCCCAGAACTAAATTCAAACTCTCCATCTTTTGCAATCGATCTGCAGAGTGGGCACAGCAGCCAGCCCCATGTTGGTGCACCAAAATGTAATGGGTTGGGGCAAACCCCCTCCCCACCGCAGGGCAGAAACAACGACTCAGACAAAGGGATTGCAAAAGGGATGGAAAGTTTAAATAGCAAAACAATTCAAAAACAAACACCAATGAAAGCTTTACAGAGAACCACAAGCACCGTGACAAAGAGAGAGATCCCAGAACATGCCCAAGAGCATCCCATCCCCACCTGGGGGTACACCCAACCCCCCCCACCCAGGGCTCTTTCCTCCCCCCCAACCCAGCCTCGGGCCTGGGCAGGCCCAAGGGAGGCGGCTCATGCCATTTTACCTAGGCTGTAGCTGGGGATGAAAGAGGAAGTGGAGACCCCGCATGGGCATTTTATAGGGGAGCAGGGCATTATGGGATTGAATACCTGCCTGTGACCACCCTCTGGGCTGGGCCCACCCGTAGGGACCTCCCAGGTGTGTTCTGTGCAGTGGCATCCGGGCCAGCACCCAGCCTAAACCACCACAATCAGTCTGTTAGACATGCTGCACTACAGAACTCTTGCTTTTGCTACACAGCTTAGCTTTACCTTGCTTGCTTCTGCGTTTGCAGTAGCATCTTGTATGGGATGAGAACAACTCCCATGACCAGATTGCTCACAAAAACAAAAAGGGGGATTTGTGGCAATGCCAGCGACGAGCAGGGTGAGCAATCTGGCAGTGCAGGCCTAGAGCCTGACATGGTGGTAGGCCATGCTCAGCATAAATGCAGAGTCAGCTAGCAGTGGAGCAAAACAGTGCTGTGCCTGCAGCATGGAACTAAAACAAGACACTGGTAGCTATAAACATGGACAGTTATCTTGGGACAACAGGACATGCACCTGCATCAACAAACCTCGTGTGTCGTTAGTAGTTGGACCAATCATCTGTAATAGTGCAATGTGTGGTCACTCAGAGGGAACCAATGAAGCTGTGCCAACAGGGCACTCCGAGCTTACATAAGTTGCAGCAGTTGCCTTGCTACGCACTTCTGCCTTTCCTGTCTCCTCTTCTTCTACACTTTTACTGTGCTATACTTGCACTACAGGCCTGCTCCATAGGCCTGCACCTCAGGCCTGCACCATCGGCCTGCAACACTGGAACAATAAAGGAACAATACTCGATCACATTGGTCAGTTGTATTGATTCCTATCTCCGTCGCTGATAACCATACTGCTCTGCCTGGCCCTGCCTTGCAAAGCCCTGCCCTGCCCTACCCTGCCTTTCCCTGCCCTGCCCTGCCCAGCACTGCCCTGCCTTGCCCTTCCCTGACCTACACTGCCCTGCCTTGCCCTCGTCTACCTTTCCCTGCCTTCCCTTGCCCTGCCTTGCCCAGCACTGCCCTGCCCTGCCTTGCCCTGCCCTGCTCAGCCTTCCTCTGTCCTGCCCTGCCCTGCCCTACCTTGCCCTGCCTTGTGTTGCCCTTTATTGCCCTGCCCTCCCTTCACTTGCACTGCCTTGCTCAGCCCTGCGCTGCCCTGCATTTGCCTGCATTGCCCTGCCTTTCTCAGCCCTCCTCTGCCTTTCCCTTCTCTGCCCTGCCTTGCCCTGCTCTGCCCTGCCTTGCCCTGCCCTGCCCTGCCTTTCCCAGCACTGCCCTGCCCTATCCTACCCTGCCCCCCCCATCCTACCTTCCCCTGTCTTGCCCAGACCTCTGCAGCCCTACCCGGCCCTGCCATGCTCTGCCCTGCCCTGCCCAGCCCTGCCGTGTCCTGCCCTGCCCTACCATGCTTTGCCCTTCCCTGCCCTGCCCTGCTTTGCCCTGTCCTGCCCTGCACTGCCTTGCCCTGCCCTCCCTTCCCTTGCACTGCCTTGCTCAGCCCTGTGCTGCCCTGCATTGTCCTGCCTTGCCCAGCCCTGCCCAGCCCTGCCTTGCCCAGCCCTGCCCAGTCCTGCTTTGCTCTCCCCTGCCCAGCCCCGCCCTAAACTTTCTTGCCCTGCCCTGCCTTCCCAAGCCCTGCCTTGCCCAGCCCTGTCTTGCCCTACCTTGCCCTGTCCTGCCCAGTCCTACATTGCCCTGCCCTTCCTGGCTCTGCCTTGCCTTGCCCTGCCCTGCGTTACCCTGCCCTGCCATGCCTATCCCAAACCTGCCCTGTCCTGCCCTGCCTTGCCTTCCCCTGCCCTGCTCTGCCCTGCCCTGCCTTCCCCTGCCCTGCCTTGCAATGCCTTGCTCTGCCCTGCCCTGTCTGCCCTGCCTTGCCCAGCACTGCCCTGACCTGCCCTGCCCTGCCTTGCTCTGCCTTGCCCTGCCCTGACTGTTCATGCTTTCAGTTGCCCTGCCCTGCCCTATTGTGCTCTGCCCTGCCCTGCCTTGCCCTGCCCTTGCCTGCCCTGCCTTGTCTAGCCTGGGCCTGCCTTGCCCTGCCCTGCCTGGCTGTGCTTTCCCTTGCCCTGCCCTGCCCTATTCTGCACTGCCCTGTCCTCCTTGGTCTTGCCCTGCCCTGCCTTGCCCTGCCTAGCCCCACCCTGCCTTGCCATGCCCTGCCCTGCCCAGCCCTGCCATGCCTTGCCTTGTCCTCCCTTGCCCTGCCTTGCCCTTTTCGACCCTGCCCTGCCCTGTCCAGCCTTGCCTTGCCCTGCCCTGCCCTGCCCTGCCTTGTCCAGCACTGCCCTCCCCTGCCCTGCACTACCTTCCCATGCCTATGCCAAATCTGCCCCTCCACTACCCTGCCTTGCCCTGCCCTGCCCTACCCTGCCTTACCCTGCCTTTACCTGCCCTGCCTTGCCCTTCTCTGCCCTGCCTTGCACTGCCCAGCCCTGCCTTGCTTTGTCCTGCCTTGCACTGCCTTGCCCTACTCTGCTTTCACAGCCCTGCCCTGCCCGGCCCTGCCTTGCCCTTCCTTGCCCTGCCCTGCCCTGCCATGCCCTGCCCTGCCCTACTTTGCTCTGCCCTGTCCAGCCCTGCTCTGCCCTGCCCTACCCTGCCTGACTCTGCCCTACCTTGACCTGCCCTGCCTTGCTCTGACCTGATTTACTCTGTCCTGCCCTGCCTTTCTCTGCCCTGCCTTCCCTTGCCCTGCCTTACCCTGCCTTGCCTTGTCCTCCCTTGCCCTGCCTTCCTCTTCCTTGCCCTGCCCAATCCTGCCCAACCCTGCCCTTCCCTGCCTAGCCCTGCTCTGCCCTGCCTTCCCCTGCCCTGCATTTCCCTGCCTTGCTCTGCCCAACCCTGCCCAACCCTTCCCTGCTCTGCTCTGCCTTGCCCTGCCCTGCCATTCACTGCCTTGCCCTGCCCAATCCTGCCCAACCCTGCCCTACCCTGCCTTACACTGCCCTGGCCTTCCTTCCCCAGCCTTGCCTTCCCCTGCCCTGCCCTGCCCTGCCTTGCCCTGCCTTGACCTGCCTTGCATTGCTCTGCCTTGCTCAGCCCAGCCTCGCGTTGCCAAGCCCTGCCCCACCCTACCCTGACCTGCCCTTCCTTACCAAGCCCTCATCTGCCCTGCCCTGCCCTGCCCTGTCCTGCTGTGTATTGCCCAGCCCTGCTCTCTCCTGCCCTGCCCTGCACTGCCTTGCCCTGCATTGCCCTGCCCTGCCCTTCTCTGCCTTGCCCTGCCCTACCATGACTTGCCTTTCCCTGCCTTGCCCTGCCCAGCCCTACCTTACACTGCCCTGTCCTGCCCTCCCCTGCCCTGAATTGCACTGCCCTGCCCTCTCCTGCCCTCCCCTGCCCTCCCCTGCGTTGCCCTGCTCTGCTTTGCCCTACCTTGCCTTATCCTGCCCTACCCTGCACTGCCTTACCCTGCCCTGCCCTGCTCTGGCCTGCCTTGCCCTGCCTTGCCCTGCCCTTCCTTGCCCTGCCCTACCCTGCCCTGCTCTGCCTTGCTCTCCCCTGTCCAGCCCTGCCCTACCCTGTCTTGCCATGCCCTGCTATGCCCTGCCTTGCCCTACCCTGCCCTGCCCTGCTTTGCCCTACCATGCCCTGCCCTGCCTTGTCCTGCCTTGCCCTACCCTGCCCTGCCCTGCTTTGCCCTACCATGCCCTGCCCTGCCTTGTCCTGCCTTGCCCTATCCTGCCTTGCCTTGCCCTACTCTGCCCTGCTCTGATTTGCTCTCCCCTGCCCAGCCTTGTCCTGCCCTGCCCTGCCCTGCACTGCCCTGCCCTGCCTTGCCTTGCCCAGACCTGCCCTCCCCTGCCTTGCCCTGCCCTGCCTTGCCCTGCTCAGCCCTACCTTGCCCTGCCCTGCCTTTCCCTTCCCTGCTTTGCCCTACCCTGCCATGCCCTACTGTGCCCTGCCCTGCCCTGCTCTGCCCTACCTTGCCCTGCATTGCCCACCCGTGCCCTGTCTTGCCATGCCTTGCCCTGCCCTCCCTTCCCCTGCACTGCCTTACTCAGCCCAGCGCTGCCCTGCCTTGCCCGACCCTGCCCTGCCCTGCCTTGTCCTGCCTTGCCTTGCCCTGCGCTGCCTTGTCCTGCCTTCCCCTGCCTTCACCAGCCCTCCCCTGCCTTCCCCAGCCCTCCCCTGCCTTTCCTTGCCCTACCCTGCCTTTCCTTGCTCTGCATTGCCTTGCGCAGCCCTGCTCTGCCTTGCCTTGCTCTGCCCTGCCCTGCCCTGCCTTGCCCTTCCCTGCCCTGCCTTCCCAAGCCCTGCCCTTCCCTGCCCTGCCCTGCCTTGCACTGCCAGCCCTACCTTCCCCTGCCCTGCCCTTTCGCTGCCTTTCCCCGCCCTGTCTCACCCTGCACTTCCCTGCCCTGTCCTACTTTGACCTCCCCTTCCTTGCCCTGCCCTGCCTTTCCCTGCCTTGCCCAGCCCTACCCTGCTCTGCCCTGCCTTGACCTGACCTGCCTTGCCCATCCTTGCCCTACACTGCCTTGCCCTGCTATGCCCTGCCCTACACTGCCTTGCCCTGCTATGCCCTGCCCTAGAATGCCTTGCTCTGCCTTACCCTGCTCTGCTTTGCTCTGCCCTGCCCTCCTGTCGTAGTTTGGGCTGGGTGCCCTCTGTTACAGGGGTGTTTCCTGTGTCCAGAAGTCCAGCCCAGTGGGTGGACACAGGAAATTAGGTTATTTTCTACCATGATCCCTTGCACCACTATAAGTTTCGCGGCGGGGTCTGGCACTTGCTCTTTTCTTCCTCCTCCGTCAGCCGGTAACATGGGGGAGAGATCTCCTGGCTTTGGGCCTGGCTAGGCCCAAGGCCACGGGGGGATGGGCAGTCTCAGATCTGGCCAGCTGAGACTAGCCTAGCAATGGGAGCCCTGGGGGTCTCGGGTGTACCCTCAGGTAGGGATGGGATTTCTCTGGGTCTGTTTTGGGTTCTTTTCTCTCGTCACTGTATTTCTAGTTTTTTTTCCTGCACGCACTCACCGTTCTATTTAAACTTTCCATCACCTTTGCAATCCGTTTGTCTTGAGTCATTATTTCTGCGCGTGGTGGGGAGGGGGTCTGCCCCAACCCAACACACCTGCCCTACCTTACTCTGCCCTGCCCAGCCCTACCCAGCCTCCAGCCTAGTCCTGCAACAGCCCTGGCCCCAACCCAGCCCCAGCCCCAGCCCCAGCCCAGCACTAGCCCAGCCCTGCCCCCAGCCCAGCACCAGCCCTTCCCCAGGGCTAGCCCCAGCCCCAGCCATGCCCCAGCCCCAGCCCTAGCCCAGCCCTGCCGTCAGCCCAGCCCCAGCCCGGCCCCAGCCCTGCCCCATCCCTGCCTCCTGCCCAGCCCCAGCCCCAGCCCCGCCCCAGCTCTGACCCCAGCCCAGTCCCAGCCCAGCACCAATCCCAGCCCCTGCCCCAGACCTTCCCCAGCCCCAGCCCTATCCCCAGCCCAGCCCTGCCCCAGCCCTGGCCCCAGCCCCGACCCCAGCCCTACCCCAGCCCTGCCCTAGCCTCGGGCCCAGCCCTGCCCCAGGCCCAGACCCCAGCCCAAAGCCTAGCCCCCAGCCCAAAGCCTAGCCCCACCCTCAGCCCCATCCCAGCCCCAGCCCCAGCCCTGCCACAGCCCAGCCCCAGCCCTGGACCCAGCCCCAGCCCTAGCCCCAGCCCCAGCCCAGCCCTAGCCCAGCCCTGCCCCAGCCCCAGCCCTAGCCCAGCCCTACCCTCAGCCCAGCCCCAGCCCTGGACCCAGCACCAGCCGTGCCCCGAACCCAGCCCCAGCCCGGCCCCAGCCCTGCCCCAGCTCCGGCCCTAGCCCTGTCCCCAGCCCCGGCCCCTGCCCCAGCCCCAGTCCTGCTCCATCCCAGCCCCCATCCCCAGCCCTTCCCCAGCCCTGCCCTCAGCCCAGCCCCAGCCCCAGCCCCGGCCCCAGCCCAGCTGTAGCCCAGCCCTGCCCAAGCCCCAGCCCTAGCCCAGCCCTGCCCTCAGCCCAGCCCTAGCCATGCACCCAGCCCCAGCCCTGCCACAGCCCCAGCCCAGCCCCAGCCCTGCCCCAGCCCCAGCCCCAGCCCCAGCCCTGCCCCAGCCCCAGCCCCAGCCCCAGCCCTGCCCAAGCCTTGGATCCAGCCCTGGCCCCAGCCCTGCCCCAACCCAGACAGCCCAAGGCCAAGCCTCAAGCCTAGTCCTGCCCCAGCCCTGGCCCCAATCCAGCCCCAGCCCTACCCCTACCTCAGCCCTAGCCTCAGCACTGTCCGCAGCCCCAGCCCCAGCCCCAGCCCCAACCTCGGCACCAGCCCAGCCCCAGCCCTGCCCCAGGCCTGGCCCCAGCCTCGGCCCCAGCCCAGCCCCAGCCCCATCCCCAGCCCCAGCCCCAGCCCCATCCCCAGCCCCAGCCCCAGCCTCAGCCCTGCCCCAGCCCTACCCCAGCCCATCTCGGTCCCAGCCCAGCCCCAGCCCTGCCCCTCCCCCAGCCCAAGCCCCAGCCCCATCCCTGCCCCCAGCCCAGCCCCAGCCCTATCCCCAGCCCAGTCATGCCCCAGCCCCAGTCCCTGCCCCAGTCCCAGCCCTGCCCCAGCCCTGCCTCAGCCCAGCCCCAGCCCCAGCCTGGCCCCAGCCCTGCCCCAGCCCTGCCCCATCCCCATCCCTTGCCCAGCCCTGCCATCAGCCCAGCCCCATCCCGGCCCCATCCCTGCCCCCTACCCAGCCCCAGCCCCAGCCCAGCCCCAGCTCTGACCCCAGCCCAGTCCCAGCCCAGCTCCAGCTCCAGACCCAGCCCCTGCCCCAGCCCTGCCCCAGCCCTGCCCCAGCCCCAGCCCTAACCCCAGCCCAGTAGTGCCCTAGCCCCAGCCCGGCCCCCAGCCCAGCCCTGCCCCAGTCCTGCCCCAGCCCCAGCCCCAGGCCTGCCCAAGCCTTGGTTCCAGCCCCCTGCCCCAGCCCTGCCCCCAACCCAGCCCCAGCCCTGCCCCAGCCCCATCACTTCCCAGCCCCCAGCACTTTCCAGCCCACAGCACCAGTCTCAGCCCCAGCCCCAGCCCCGGCTCCAGCCCTGTCCCCAGCCCCAGCCCTGCCCCAGCCCCAGTCCTGCCCCAGCCCTGCCCCAGCCCAGACCCAGCCCTGCCCCAGCCCTGCCCTCACCCCAGACCCAACCCAAGCCCTAGCTCTGTGCCCAGCTACTGCAAGAAGGGGGCCGCTTTAACGACCAATTTGATCAGCGGATTCCAACTTTATTGAGCATCAGACACATCTTATATACAGTTTGCTATAATTATGCCCACTTGGCAACATACTATTGGTTGCTCTCTAAAAGGTTACATCATTGTTTTCACAACTCTGTGGAATTCTTCCATCCGGCCTAATTGCTCTCTTTCCCAGATCTCGCCTCCTCCTTATCTTGCTTGCCTCCCATCTCAGGGGCAGCTGGGTTTCAGCATACCAAGCAATCAGCACTTTCTCACATCTCCTACTCTGCTACTATATTATCAACAAAGAATTCTTCAAGGCCTGAATTGCACAGGTGTTCCTGGGACCCATGTCCCCTCTTGTCCAACAACACCCAGCCCCAGCCCTGTCCCAGTCCCAGCCCCAGCCCTGCCCCATCCCCAGCCCTAGCCCAGCCCTGCCCTCAGCCCAGCCCCAGCCCCAGCCCTGCCCCACCCCCGGCCCCATCCCCGGCCCCAGCCCAGCCGTAGCCCAGCCCTGCCCCAGCCCCAGCCCTAGCCCAGCCCTGTAGGCATAATTATAGCAAACTGTATATAAGATGTGTCTGATGCTCAATAAAGTTGGAATCCGCTGATCAAATTGGTCGTTAAAGCGGCCCCCTTCTTGCAGTAGCTGGGCACAGAGCTAGGGCTTGGGTTGGGTCTGGGGTGAGGGCAGGGCTGGGGCAGGGCTGGGTCTGGGCTGGGGCAGGGCTGGGGCAGGACTGGGGCTGGGGCAGGGCTGGGGCTGGGGACAGGGCTGGAGCCGGGGCTGGGGCTGGGGCTGAGACTGGTGCTGTGGGCTGGAAAGTGCTGGGGGCTGGGAAGTGATGGGGCTGGCGCAGGGCTGGGGCTGGGTTGGGGGCAGGGCTGGGGCAGGGGGCTGGAACCAAGGCTTGGGCAGGCCTGGGGCTGGGGCTGGGGCAGGACTGGGGCAGGGCTGGGCTGGGGGCCGGGCTGGGGCTAGGGCACTACTGGGCTGGGGTTAGGGCTGGGGCTGGGGCAGGGCTGGGGCAGGGCTGGGGCAGGGGCTGGGTCTGGAGCTGGGCTGGGACTGGGCTGGGGTCAGAGCTGGGGCTGGGCTGGGGCTGGGGCTGGGTAGGGGGCAGGGATGGGGCCGGGATGGGGCTGGGCTGATGGCAGGGCTGGGCAAGGGATGGGGATGGGGCAGGGCTGGGGCAGGGCTGGGGCCAGGCTGGGGCTGGGGCTGGGCTGAGGCAGGGCTGGGGCAGGGCTGGGACTGGGGCAGGGACTGGGGCTGGGGCATGACTGGGCTGGGGATAGGGCTGGGGCTGGGCTGGGGGCAGGGATGGGGCTGGGGCTTGGGCTGGGGGAGGGGCAGGGCTGGGGCTGGGCTGGGACCGAGATGGGCTGGGGTAGGGCTGGGGCAGGGCTGAGGCTGGGGCTGGGGCTGGGGATGGGGCTGGGGCTGGGCTGGGGCCGAGGCTGGGGCCAGGCCTGGGGCAGGGCTGGGGCTGGGCTGGTGCCGAGGTTGGGGCTGGGGCTGGGGCTGGGGCTGCGGACAGTGCTGAGGCTAGGGCTGAGGTAGGGGTAGGGCTGGGGCTGGATTGGGGCCAGGGCTGGGGCAGGACTAGGCTTGAGGCTTGGCCTTGGGCTGTCTGGGTTGGGGCAGGGCTGGGGCCAGGGCTGGATCCAAGGCTTGGGCAGGGCTGGGGCTGGGGCTGGGGCTGGGGCAGGGCTGGGGCTGGGGCTGGGGCTGGGGCAGGGCTGGGGCTGGGCTGGGGCTGTGGCAGGGCTGGGGCTGGGTGCATGGCTAGGGCTGGGCTGAGGGCAGGGCTGGGCTAGGGCTGGGGCTTGGGCAGGGCTGGGCTACAGCTGGGCTGGGGCCGGGGCTGGGGCTGGGGCTGGGCTGAGGGCAGGGCTGGGGAAGGGCTGGGGATGGGGGCTGGGATGGAGCAGGACTGGGGCTGGGGCAGGGGCCGGGGCTGGGGACAGGGCTAGGGCCGGAGCTGGGGCAGGGCTGGGGCCGGGCTGGGGCTGGGTTCGGGGCACGGCTGGTGCTGGGTCCAGGGCTGGGGCTGGGCTGAGGGTAGGGCTGGGCTAGGGCTGGGGCTGGGGCAGGGCTGGGCTAGGGCTGGGCTGGGGCTGGGGCTAGGGCTGGGGCTGGGTCCAGGGCTGGGGCTGGGCTGTGGCAGGGCTGGGGCTGGGGCTGGGATGGGGCTGAGGGTGGGGCTAGGCTTTGGGCTGGGGGCTAGGCTTTGGGCTGGGGTCTGGGCCTGGGGCAGGGCTGGGCCCGAGGCTAGGGCAGGGCTGGGGTAGGGCTGGGGTCGGGGCTGGGGCCAGGGCTGGGGCAGGGCTGGGCTGGGGATAGGGCTGGGGCTGGGGAAGGTCTGGGGCAGGGGCTGGGATTGGTGCTGGGCTGGGACTGGGCTGGGGTCAGAGCTGGGGCGGGGCTGGGGCTGGGGCTGGGCAGGAGGCAGGGATGGGGCAGGGCTGGGGCCGGGCTGGGGCTGGGCTGACGGCAGGGCTGGGCTAGGGCTGGGGCTGGGGCATGGCTGGGGCTGGGGCTAGCCCTGGGGAAGGGCTGGTGCTGGGCTGGGGGCAGGGCTGGGCTAGTGCTGGGCTGGGGCTGGGGCTGGGGCTGGGTTGGGGCCAGGGCTGTTGCAGGACTAGGCTGGAGGCTGGGTAGGGCTGGGCAGGGCAGAGTAAGGTAGGGCAGGTGTGTTGGGTTGGGGCAGACCCCCTCCCCACCACGCGCAGAAATAATGACTCAAGACAAACGGATTGCAAAGGTGATGGAAAGTTTAAATAGAACGGTGAGTGCGTGCAGGAAAAAAAACTAGAAATACAGTGACGAGAGAAAAGAACCCAAAACAGACCCAGAGAAATCCCATCCCTACCTGAGGGTACACCCGAGACCCCCAGGGCTCCCATTGCTAGGCTAGTCTCAGCTGGCCAGATCTGAGACTGCCCATCCCCCCGTGGCCTTGGGCCTAGCCAGGCCCAAAGCCAGGAGATCTCTCCCCCATGTTACCGGCTGACGGAGGAGGAAGAAAAGAGCAAGTGCCAGACCCCGCCGCGAAACTTATAGTGGTGCAAGGGATCATGGTAGAAAATAACCTAATTTCCTGTGTCCACCCACTGGGCTGGACTTCTGGACACAGGAAACACCCCTGTAACAGAGGGCACCCAGCCCAAACTACGACAGGAGGGCAGGGCAGAGCAAAGCAGAGCAGGGTAAGGCAGAGCAAGGCATTCTAGGGCAGGGCATAGCAGGGCAAGGCAGTGTAGGGCAGGGCATAGCAGGGCAAGGCAGTGTAGGGCAAGGATGGGCAAGGCAGGTCAGGTCAAGGCAGGGCAGAGCAGGGTAGGGCTGGGCAAGGCAGGGAAAGGCAGGGCAGGGCAAGGAAGGGGAGGTCAAAGTAGGACAGGGCAGGGAAGTGCAGGGTGAGACAGGGCGGGGAAAGGCAGCGAAAGGGCAGGGCAGGGGAAGGTAGGGCTGGCAGTGCAAGGCAGGGCAGGGCAGGGAAGGGCAGGGCTTGGGAAGGCAGGGCAGGGAAGGGCAAGGCAGGGCAGGGCAGGGCAGAGCAAGGCAAGGCAGAGCAGGGCTGCGCAAGGCAATGCAGAGCAAGGAAAGGCAGGGTAGGGCAAGGAAAGGCAGGGGAGGGCTGGGGAAGGCAGGGGAGGGCTGGTGAAGGCAGGGGAAGGCAGGACAAGGCAGCGCAGGGCAAGGCAAGGCAGGACAAGGCAGGGCAGGGCAGGGTCGGGCAAGGCAGGGCAGCGCTGGGCTGAGTAAGGCAGTGCAGGGGAAGGGAGGGCAGGGCAAGGCATGGCAAGACAGGGCACGGGTGGGCAATGCAGGGCAAGGTAGGGCAGAGCAGGGCAGGGCAGGGCACAGTAGGGCATGGCAGGGTAGGGCAAAGCAGGGAAGGGAAAGGCAGGGCAGGGCAAGGTAGGGCTGAGCAGGGCAAGGCAGGGCAGGGCAAGGCAGGGGAGGGCAGGTCTGGGCAAGGCAAGGCAGGGCAGGGCAGTGCAGGGCAGGGCAGGGCAGGACAAGGCTGGGCAGGGGAGAGCAAATCAGAGCAGGGCAGAGTAGGGCAAGGCAAGGCAGGATAGGGCAAGGCAGGACAAGGCAGGGCAGGGCATGGTAGGGCAAAGCAGGGCAGGGCAGGGTAGGGCAAGGCAGGACAAGGCAGGGCAGGGCATGGTAGGGCAAAGCAGGGCAGGGCAGGGTAGGGCAAGGCAGGGCATAGCAGGGCATGGCAAGACAGGGTAGGGCAGGGCTGGACAGGGGAGAGCAAGGCAGAGCAGGGCAGGGTAGGGCAGGGCAAGGAAGGGCAGGGCAAGGCAGGGCAAGGCAGGCCAGAGCAGGGCAGGGCAGGGTAAGGCAGTGCAGGGTAGGGCAGGATAAGGCAAGGTAGGGCAAAGCAGAGCAGGGCAACGCAGGGGAGGGCAGGGGAGGGCAGGAGAGGGCAGGGCAGTGCAATTCAGGGCAGGGGAGGGCAGGACAGGGCAGTGTAAGGTAGGGCTGGGCAGGGCAAGGCAGGGAAAGGCAAGTCATGGTAGGGCAGGGCAAGGCAGAGAAGGGCAGGGCAGGGCAATGCAGGGCAAGGCAGTGCAGGGCAGGGCAGGAGAGAGCAGGGCTGGGCAATACACAGCAGGACAGGGCAGGGCAGGGCAGGGCAGATGAGGGCTTGGTAAGGAAGGGCAGGTCAGGGTAGGGTGGGGCAGGGCTTGGCAACGCGAGGCTGGGCTGAGCAAGGCAGAGCAATGCAAGGCAGGTCAAGGCAGGGCAAGGCAGGGCAGGGCAGGGCAGGGGAAGGCAAGGCTGGGGAAGGAAGGCCAGGGCAGTGTAAGGCAGGGTAGGGCAGGGTTGGGCAGGATTGGGCAGGGCAAGGCAGTGAATGGCAGGGCAGGGCAAGGCAGAGCAGAGCAGGGAAGGGTTGGGCAGGGTTGGGCAGAGCAAGGCAGGGAAATGCAGGGCAGGGGAAGGCAGGGCAGAGCAGGGCTAGGCAGGGAAGGGCAGGGTTGGGCAGGATTGGGCAGGGCAAGGAAGAGGAAGGCAGGGCAAGGGAGGACAAGGCAAGGCAGGGTAAGGCAGGGCAAGGGAAGGCAGGGCAGAGAAAGGCAGGGCAGGACAGAGTAAATCAGGTCAGAGCAAGGCAGGGCAGGTCAAGGTAGGGCAGAGTCAGGCAGGGTAGGGCAGGGCAGAGCAGGGCTGGACAGGGCAGAGCAAAGTAGGGCAGGGCAGGGCATGGCAGGGCAGGGCAGGGCAAGGAAGGGCAAGGCAGGGCCGGGCAGGGCAGGGCTGTGAAAGCAGAGTAGGGCAAGGCAGTGCAAGGCAGGACAAAGCAAGGCAGGGCTGGGCAGTGCAAGGCAGGGCAGAGAAGGGCAAGGCAGGGCAGGTAAAGGCAGGGTAAGGCAGGGTAGGGCAGGGCAGGGCAAGGCAGGGTAGTGGAGGGGCAGATTTGGCATAGGCATGGGAAGGTAGTGCAGGGCAGGGGAGGGCAGTGCTGGACAAGGCAGGGCAGGGCAGGGCAGGGCAAGGCAAGGCTGGACAGGGCAGGGCAGGGTCGAAAAGGGCAAGGCAGGGCAAGGGAGGACAAGGCAAGGCATGGCAGGGCTGGGCAGGGCAGGGCATGGCAAGGCAGGGTGGGGCTAGGCAGGGCAAGGCAGGGCAGGGCAAGACCAAGGAGGACAGGGCAGTGCAGAATAGGGCAGGGCAGGGCAAGGGAAAGCACAGCCAGGCAGGGCAGGGCAAGGCAGGCCCAGGCTAGACAAGGCAGGGCAGGCAAGGGCAGGGCAAGGCAGGGCAGGGCAGAGCACAATAGGGCAGGGCAGGGCAACTGAAAGCATGAACAGTCAGGGCAGGGCAAGGCAGAGCAAGGCAGGGCAGGGCAGGTCAGGGCAGTGCTGGGCAAGGCAGGGCAGACAGGGCAGGGCAGAGCAAGGCATTGCAAGGCAGGGCAGGGGAAGGCAGGGCAGGGCAGAGCAGGGCAGGGGAAGGCAAGGCAGGGCAGGACAGGGCAGGTTTGGGATAGGCATGGCAGGGCAGGGTAACGCAGGGCAGGGCAAGGCAAGGCAGAGCCAGGAAGGGCAGGGCAATGTAGGACTGGGCAGGACAGGGCAAGGTAGGGCAAGACAGGGCTGGGCAAGGCAGGGCTTGGGAAGGCAGGGCAGGGCAAGAAAGTTTAGGGCGGGGCTGGGCAGGGGAGAGCAAAGCAGGACTGGGCAGGGCTGGGCAAGGCAGGGCTGGGCAGGGCTGGGCAAGGCAGGACAATGCAGGGCAGCACAGGGCTGAGCAAGGCAGTGCAAGGGAAGGGAGGGCAGGGCAAGGCAGTGCAGGGCAGGACAGGGCAAAGCAGGGCAGGGCAGGGAAGGGCAAAGCATGGTAGGGCAGGGCAGGACACGGCAGGGCTGGGCAGGGCAGGGCAGAGCATGGCAGGGCCGGGTAGGGCTGCAGAGGTCTGGGCAAGACAGGGGAAGGTAGGATGGGGGGGGCAGGGTAGGATAGGGCAGGGCAGTGCTGGGAAAGGCAGGGCAGGGCAGGGCAAGGCAGGGCAGAGCAGGGCAAGGCAGGGCAGAGAAGGGAAAGGCAGAGGAGGGCTGAGAAAGGCAGGGCAATGCAGGCAAATGCAGGGCAGCGCAGGGCTGAGCAAGGCAGTGCAAGTGAAGGGAGGGCAGGGCAATAAAGGGCAACACAAGGCAGGGCAAGGTAGGGCAGGGCAGGGCAGGACAGAGGAAGGCTGAGCAGGGCAGGGCAAGGCAGGGCAGGGCAGTGCTGGGCAAGGCAGGGCAAGGGAAGGCAGGGAAAGGTAGACGAGGGCAAGGCAGGGCAGTGTAGGTCAGGGAAGGGCAAGGCAGGGCAGTGCTGGGCAGGGCAGGGCAGGGAAAGGCAGGGTAGGGCAGGGCAGGGCTTTGCAAGGCAGGGCCAGGCAGAGCAGTATGGTTATCAGCGACGGAGATAGGAATCAATACAACTGACCAATGTGATCGAGTATTGTTCCTTTATTGTTCCAGTGTTGCAGGCCGATGGTGCAGGCCTGAGGTGCAGGCCTATGGAGCAGGCCTGTAGTGCAAGTATAGCACAGTAAAAGTGTAGAAGAAGAGGAGACAGGAAAGGCAGAAGTGCGTAGCAAGGCAACTGCTGCAACTTATGTAAGCTCGGAGTGCCCTGTTGGCACAGCTTCATTGGTTCCCTCTGAGTGACCACACATTGCACTATTACAGATGATTGGTCCAACTACTAACGACACACGAGGTTTGTTGATGCAGGTGCATGTCCTGTTGTCCCAAGATAACTGTCCATGTTTATAGCTACCAGTGTCTTGTTTTAGTTCCATGCTGCAGGCACAGCACTGTTTTGCTCCACTGCTAGCTGACTCTGCATTTATGCTGAGCATGGCCTACCACCATGTCAGGCTCTAGGCCTGCACTGCCAGATTGCTCACCCTGCTCGTCGCTGGCATTGCCACAAATCCCCCTTTTTGTTTTTGTGAGCAATCTGGTCATGGGAGTTGTTCTCATCCCATACAAGATGCTACTGCAAACGCAGAAGCAAGCAAGGTAAAGCTAAGCTGTGTAGCAAAAGCAAGAGTTCTGTAGTGCAGCATGTCTAACAGACTGATTGTGGTGGTTTAGGCTGGGTGCTGGCCCGGATGCCACTGCACAGAACACACCTGGGAGGTCCCTACGGGTGGGCCCAGCCCAGAGGGTGGTCACAGGCAGGTATTCAATCCCATAATGCCCTGCTCCCCTATAAAATGCCCATGCGGGGTCTCCACTTCCTCTTTCATCCCCAGCTACAGCCTAGGTAAAATGGCATGAGCCGCCTCCCTTGGGCCTGCCCAGGCCCGAGGCTGGGTTGGGGGGGAGGAAAGAGCCCTGGGTGGGGGGGGTTGGGTGTACCCCCAGGTGGGGATGGGATGCTCTTGGGCATGTTCTGGGATCTCTCTCTTTGTCACGGTGCTTGTGGTTCTCTGTAAAGCTTTCATTGGTGTTTGTTTTTGAATTGTTTTGCTATTTAAACTTTCCATCCCTTTTGCAATCCCTTTGTCTGAGTCGTTGTTTCTGCCCTGCGGTGGGGAGGGGGTTTGCCCCAACCCATTACATTTTGGTGCACCAACATGGGGCTGGCTGCTGTGCCCACTCTGCAGATCGATTGCAAAAGATGGAGAGTTTGAATTTAGTTCTGGGCGTCGGTTTGGGTTTGCAAGTTGGGGGCTCAAGTTTTGTTGCTGGGGCGACTGTGTGAACTCTCCTGTGGACTGCAGAAGGACTCCTGGTGCGTGCTGATAGCACGGAAGTCCCTCGTGTTGCTTGGGAACAGCGAGGGGTGGCTCTTTCTGTGACTTTTCTGCCCAGGGCGGCTTAAGAATGCTCAACTAGCCTAAGAAGGCGAGACCTGCCTTCTCCTTCTCGTTCTCTGCGGAGCGACGAGTGGCAGGGAGCGGAACGGAGGAGGGGCAGCGGCAAGCAGAGCAGGGTCGGCCCACGGCCGCTGCGGGGGATGGCCTCCCGCGGCGAGCGGGCAAGCGACGGCTTCTGAAACCCGAGGGGGTGGAGGTGACTTGGACTCTGCATCGCGGCGACAGAGACGGCGGGGGCCGGGCCGGCTGCGTTCAAGTGGCAGCGGCACTGCCAAGCCGGGCTGCGTTCAAGTGGCAGCGGCAGCTGTAAAACTTTCCCTGGTGTTTTCGGACATGCTCCGAGAATGGCGCCAAGCACCTGGCTCCGCCTCTTCTCTTCTCAGCGAGTTGTGCTGCAGCCGCCCCTCTGCTGGGGGAAGGCTGTGAACCGGATGCGGTGATGCCTCGGTACGCGAACCCCCCGGGGGGGGCGATGTGCCGGCGATGTGCCTGCGATGTGTCGGCGATGTGCCTGTGATGTGCCAGCGATGTGCCTTTGTGTAGTTTCGGACCGCAGCTGGAAGCAGTCGGCTGAGGCTCCCTGGAGGGATGGAGAAAAGCGGTCGTTGCTCTGACCGGCTTGCCCCAGGGGTGGAAAAAAGCCACTGATTAACTGTAAAAGCAAACAAAGGCTCGGCTGAGAAGTTGTGGGGTATTGCCAGGTGACCAGGATGTCCCAACGAGTCCACAAGGAATTCACACTGCAGGAGAACGACTCTGTGTCACTGGGAGGTTGCATCATATGAGGAAGAAGAACTGGAATGGACTGGTACTTGAGCATGAATGAGAGACTGTGTGGAAGGACGCCCAGATGAAGACCTGGACTGTTGCTAGACATGTCATCAGAAGAGTTCTAATTTGATGCTATGTTCTGGGTGCAGGGAATATGGTACTGAATAAGGGGTGGCGTGTGGTGGTTTAGGCTGGGTGCTGGCCTGGATGCCACTGCACAGAACACACCTGGGAGGTCCCTAGGGGTGGGCCCAGCCCAGGGGGTGGTCACAGGCAGGTATTCAATCCCATAATGCCCTGCTCCCCTATAAAATGCCCATGCGGGGTCTCCAGGGCTCTTTCGTCCCCAGCTGCAGCCTAGGTAAAATGGCATGAGCCGCCTCCCTTGGGCCTGCCCAGGCCCGAGGCTGGGTTGGGGGGGAGGAAAGAGCCCTGGGCTGGTGCTGTTCAAAGGGAGGGCTGGGGCAGGGGCTGGGCCAGGGCTGGGGCAGGAGCTGGGGCTGGGGCTGGGGCTGGGCCCGGGTTGGGTCTGGGCTGGGGCCGTGGCTTGGGCAGCCCTGGGGCTGGGGCTGGGGCTGGGACTGGGGGCTGGGCTGGGGCTGGGGCCGGGCTGGGGCTAGGCTGGGGCAGGGCTGTGGAAGGGTTGGGGCCAGGGCTGGGTCCGGGGCTAGGCAGGGGCTGGGGCCAGGGCTGGGCTGGGGCAGGGCTGGGGCCGGGGCTGGGGCCTGGGTTGTGGCTGGGGCAGGTCTGGGGCCAGGGCTGGGGCGGGGCTGTGGCAGGGCTGGGGCTGGTGTGGAGGCCGGTGCAGGGCTACGGCTGGGCATGGAGCTGGGCTGGGGCTGGGGCTGGGCCAGGGCTGGGGCAGGAGTTGGGGCTGGGGCTGGGGCTGGGCCCGGGTTGGGTCTGGGCTGGGGCTGGGGCAGGGTTGGGCTGGAGGCTGGGCTGGGGCTGAGGCTGGGCTGGGGCTGGGGCAGGGCTTGGGCAGGGCTGGGGCAGGGCTGTGGCTAGGGCCAGGGCTGGGGCAGAGCTGGTGCAGGGCTGGGGCAGGGCTGGGGGCTGGGTCCTGGGTTGTGGCTGGGGCCCGTCTAGGGCCGGGGCTGGGGCAGGGCTGGGGCTGGGGTGGAGGCCGGTGCAGGGCTACGGCTGGGCATGGGGCTGGGCTGGGGCTGGGGCTGGGCTGAGGGGCCATGGCTGGGGCAGCCGTGGGGCTGGGGCTTGGGGCTGGGCTGGGACTGGGCTGGGGCTGGGGCAGGGTTGGGCTGGAGGCTGGGCTGGGGCTGAGGCTGGGCTGGGGCTGGGGCAGGGCTTGGGCAGGGCTGGGGCAGGGCTGGGGCTGGGGCTGGGGCAGGGCTAGGGCTGGGTTGGGACGAGGGCTGGGGCAGGGCTGGGGCAGGGCTGGGGCTGGGGCTGTGGCTAGGGCCAGGGCTGGGGCAGAGCTGGTGCAGGGCTGGGGCAGGGCTGGGGGCTGGGTCCTGGGTTGTGGCTGGGGCCCGTCTAGGGCCGGGGCTGGGCCAGGGCTGGGGCTGGGGTGGAGGCCGGTGCAGGGCTACTGCTGGGGATGGGGCTGGGCTGGGGCTGGGGCTGGGCTGGAGCCTGGAAGCGAGCTGGGGCTGGGCTGGGGCCATGGCTGGGGGCTGGGCTGGGGCTGGGCTGGGGCAGCGCTGGGGCAGGGCTGCGGCTGGGGCTGGGGCTGGGGCTGGGGCAGGGCTGGGGCTGGGCTGGGGGCTGGGTTTGGGGCTGGGGCTGGGGCAGGGCTGGGGCTGGGCTGGGGGCTGGGTTTGGGGCTGGGCTGGGGCAGGGCTGGGGTAGGGCTGGGGCAGGGCTGGGGATGGGGCCGGGGCCTGGGCCGGGGCTGGGACAGGGATACGCTGGAGGCAGGGCTGGAGCTAGGGCAGGGCTGGGGCAGCCCTAGGGCTGGGGCAGGGTTGGTACTGCAAGAAGGGGCCGCTTATTCGACCAATTTGATCAGCGGAATCCAACTTTATTGAGCATCAGACACATCTTATATACAGTTTGCTATAATTATGCCCACTTGGCGACATATTATTGGTTGCTCTCTAAAAGGTTACATCATTGTTTTCACAACTCTGTGGAATTCTTCTATCCGGCCTAATTGCTCTCTTTCCCAGATCTCGCCTCCTCCTTATCTTGCTTGCCTCCCATCTCAGGGGCAGCTGGACTTCAGCATACCAAGCAATCAGCACTTTCTCACATCTCTTACGGCGCCACTATATTATCAACAGAGAATTCTTCAAGGCCTGAATTGCACAGGTGTTCCTGGGACCCATGTCCCCTCTTGCTCAAAACAATCCACAACAATTTCCCCCGGTTTTCTTTTGTGCAAGTAAGGCCTTGGAGGCTATTCTTTGAACACTTTGCATAATGCAATTATAACAAGCTTAACAATAATCAAAATGAGTACAATGATACCTAAGAACCTTAAAACTTACTACTATAATTAACAAACATATTTACATTAAGTCTGGGTATCCCTATCAGACACGTCTGAAAAAGTTCAATCAATTCATTATTACCTGTTATGTTGCACCTTTATTTTCTCTAGGATGGTCAAAAATCATAATTTGTTTAATGGTAGCAAGATTTCTTTAATCTGTAAAGGTAGATCTGGCCAGGCTCTAGCTTCACAGACAGAAAACTTGCAGGCAATCAGCAAGAGCAAAAGAGCTTCATTGCTTTGCCCAATATAAAATTACCCATAATAATGCATTTTTGCTCATCCTAGTAATACTGATCTCTTATTGGTACCATTTGTTGATGTTTTCAACCGAAAATGAAAATGCATGTTGTGTTGTTATGAATTTTGATTTTCCCTCTAGGTGTGTAAAATTATAGCGAACTGGTGAGATAACATATAAATCCCTTCTCCCTACATTCAGTGTGGTAAGGGTCAAAGCATCCACTTTCACGCATGCTCAATTGTGCAGGCTTCTTATCTGAAGAAAACAAATTCCTAGTTCTGAATGTTTATCTTTAAGACAGCTCCTTTTCAGCCGTGATGTCTCCAATTAACCAGACAGTGTCCTTGCAAGTCTGCAAGATAGGTTTCTTTCTCTTTACCCTCTAAACAGGCCTCACAAGATCCTGACCCTTAATCCCAGTGCACTCTAAGTCTTACAATTTTGACACAAATCACCAGTATATTCATCACAATTCCCCCCCCTTTTTTTTTTTGTCACCATTGATTTGTGTTAAAATTTCCAGATATTTCAGAACCTTCTTAATTGGATCATAATTAAGTTCATCTGTTCTGATCACATTCTGATCATAATTCTCTACTTGTAACTCGTTGACATGAGCAATCTTACTTAAAGGTCTTAGTATTTTGTAACAACAATTGCAGAGTATTATGCATAGCAATATTACAATTATTCCAACAATATTACAAACAAATGTTTAAGCCAATTTAGATTTGGTAACCAGAAAGTTAATTTATCCCATATTTCTTTAAATCCACAAGAAGTATCATCTAAAGAAATCTGATGTAATATCTGATTGTGGTTTACAATCGCCTGTAAATCTGTTTCCACTCGTTTATCTAGATTAACATAACTACAACAACTTACATTTATGACTACACATACACCCCCTTCCTTAACATATAAAAAATCCAAAGCTAATCTATTCTGAGTAGACATTTTCGAGAGACTATTGATTTCAATTTGCTGCACTTTTATTACATCTATGCTTGCATTCATCATGATTTCAACTGTAGCAGAAAAATTTACCATTGCTTTTTCAAGTTCAAGTCTTTTCTCTCCGGTCTGATCAAGATTCCACACATGGGAATGTGGTTTTTGATTTCGATTGGACTCCTTATGTACAAATAGGGTTAGGATCAAAATTAGGCTCCAGCAGTATATGTGAACTCTGCCTCCTCGGCCTGCTGGGGTGCAACCAGCAGCCGGGTGTATTTTCTTCTCGGCAGCAGTTACATTCTTCAGGAGCCCTACAGATTTTTTAACTCCTTAACCCACTTCAAAATTCCATTTGGAGTTTCTTCTCTACTTCCTTGGTTAGTTTGTTTACCATTTCCCATTGTGCTTTTGCTATTTCAATTCCTCTTCCTTCAAAATCTTATGTCTCTTACTTTTCCTTTTACTAATCCTTTTAATTATTCCTGAGATTTCCCAACTAAAATTTCTCTAGTCTTTATTTCCCACTTATGCCAATCCCTTTCAATAATTTTCCATGGGGATTTAAATCCTTTTTCTCACCACAAAATAGGTTTTCTGTATTTACCAGCCCAAACTGCCTATTTTCAAATTCATCATTCAGGACAAAATATTTTTTTGATTGATGCTTTTGACCCCAGATTATCAGAACAGTTATTGTGATCGATGTTCGACTTCATGGGAAATGCTGTTTCCTCTTAGTCTTGGTTCTTCTGCACATTAGTGAAGGAATAGTTGTTAAAATTAATACCTATTTACTACAAACTTTAACTTATGCTAATACCAAAAAATCCTTAAGACCTTAAAAAACTATGTGAAAATTAATCCATCAAATCAGTGTCTAAAAAGAAATAAAATTGGTACATTAACTAAAAAACACTTTCCAAAATTAAAACCTGTTTATACATTCCTTAACTATATTACATGGAGCTCCTTTGAAATGCCTAGGCAGACAACTAAGAAGGTTCGAACCAAAAGAAAATCTTACAATTTGAACTCTTAACTAAGTGCATACACCTTACTGCAATTACTACGTACTAAGTACTTATAAATACCAAATGCTTACTTATTCATTATGCTTATTAGAAAAACTTAACAAAACTCTAAATAACAAATCTCTGAAAGACGTTACAATCAGAAATGACAAAATGAGTACTGTTGCTTTAAATCAAAACAGAGTAGTGCGGCTAAAGCCGCTGCAGGGGAAAGGGGTGGGGGCTGCTGCCGTGGCAGCTGCTCCGCTGCTACTGTCGGCGCTGTCGGTGTCGGTGGTGCGTCAGCCGGTACCCGCCTTGGTCGGAGCCGTCGGTATCCGCGGGGGCCGGCAGGGCTCGCGGGAGGAGTGCGGTGGCAGGAACACTGTAACCGCGAGCCTCCAAGCGCTCCATTTTTTCTAAGAGGGGCCGTAAAGCAAAGTCGGCGCTGTTTGAATTCCTCGCTGCCGGTGTTGTCTTCCGAATCCGAGCCGTCGCTGGCGATGTCAGAGGAAGGTTCCCCGCTGTGTGCAAACGGCAGTGGTGACGGCTGGTAAACGCGGTGTGGTCGCCGCAAGATGTATCGGGGACGGCCCCGGTCGATCGGTCGACAGTTCTCAGACACATCTTTCAGCTGCAACTCAGATACACCTGGCGCTGCGTCTCGTCCTGACAAAGTTGCTCTAACTGCAGCAGCCATTCGCTGTTTCAGTTCGTAGGTTTTAACACAGTTCATGCATTCCCGCCACGACTTTTGCAGCTTTATAGCAGTTTTATCACCATCTATAACCAAGTCCCACAGCTTGTTCCTGTATTCTCTCCAACAAGCTTCATCAAAATAACTCTCTCTGCTAGGGAAATGCCCTAAAGCGGATCTATGGGCCAAAAGTCCAGGCATTACTTTAGACGATATCTCCGCCTTACGCTTTTCGATGACACTGTATTTCGTCTGATGACTGCTTATAGGGTCGGCCCTGCCCTTTCGAGTCTGTGCGCAAAGGTACTAAGGCTGCCATAACCTGCTGACTATGCTCAAGCTGTTTTGTCATTGTCATTGACAGCACCTCAGCCTGTTTTTGTAATCCCTTATCAATCACCTCCGTCAGCATGGCCATCGGATTGCTTGGCAAGTCCTGAGCCCTCTGCAACAATTCGGCTACCGTCCATCTAATATCTGCTGATGTAATAAGCTGTTGCGTCTGCTGGTTCCCATTCTGCATTAAACACTGCCTTAAAATTGCCTCTCGGATACCTTCTCCTACGCTTGCTGCTCTAAGTGCGGCAAGCAACTTATCCACAAATTCACCAAGAGGTTCCTGTCTACCTTGCTTAATTCCCATATAGTGAGGATTTGCATTTCCATCCTTCTGCTTGTCAAAAGCCATCCTCACTATCTGGGCTGATGCTTGCAAAACAGGCGGCTGTAAAAGTGCCTGTAACTCTGGTCTCTCATACTGTCCTGTTCCACACAACTGATCTACTGTTACACCAAATAGTGGGTCATCTTGCTGTCTTTGTACTCCAGCTGCTTGTCTAGCTAGGTGTTCCCACTCATTCAAAAATGTCATAAATTGAGATGCTGTTAGGATCAGCTTCATAACATTATAAGAATCTCTAGGTAACATATTATAGTTCATGTAAATAAAATCAATCATCTGTCTAGCTGGTTCAGATTGAACCCCAAATTGACTCGCAGTCTGTCGTAATTGAGATAACAATTTCCATGGCAATTGGGTTACATCAGCCTGAAAAACATTTTGCTCCCCAGGGACCTGTGTGTGCATCACTGGAAAAGCTTGATGTGAAACAGCCAGCCGGCTAAGCGCTTCCTGATCTCCTTCGGTGTTTAAGTGTTCTGCAACCTTTCGCCAATACTCTGTGTGCTTTCTTACATGATCTTTAACACCACCTCCAGGATCTATCGCCCTGTTTGTCTCCTCTCCCTCACCCACTTTCTTGTCCTGTACAATTTGCTCAGCTAAAAGAGACGGGGAAGGCTCCTCAGCAGAGTCCTGTGTTACAGATTGTAATTCGACTCTGCCACCTAACCCTTTTACACATGCAGCCTTCTCCTTTCTTAAATAATCCTGAACCTCTTCTGACAAAGGCAACCCAGCATGTGTAACACTTGCTCCATTTGGGTCCGTATAATCTAAACGTACCCTGGCTTGATAAACTGCCACTTGCTCAGCACGATGCTGATCCAATGCTCTCATAACCATCTTCCACCATTTTCCACACTCCTTTGCTCGTTTTTCATCATCTAAGACATGCAGCCACAAGTCTTGTCCAGACTTTTTCCACTGCAATCTTTCAAACACCTCATTTGGGTCCTTAAAATATCCTAACTCTTCTGCATAGCTTAACAGCGGCACCAACTCCTTTGTAAAATTTAACTTACACTGTCGCTTTTCTAACAAGCATATAAATAAATCATACGCTGCCTGCCTATCCATAACCGTATTTAAACGTTAATACCTGTGCGCACAGACCTCGTTTAAGCAGTTTCCGGCTCTACAGCGTCTTCGGCTTCAAGGCTGTCTTCCCTTTTCTTGCAGCCTCCGGTACTGCTATCCCGGGCCGGCCGTCTTCTTGCCTCCCGGCTTACTGCGAATCTCCCAACGTCCCGAAGAACTTCTTAAACCCTAACGTTTGTCTTCATTAGGGTCCCGTGTTCGAGCGCCACTTACTGCAAGAAGGGGGCCGCTTTAACGACCAATTTGATCAGCGGATTCCACTTTATTGAGCATCAGACACATCTTATATACAGTTTGCTATAATTATGCCCACTTGGCAACATACTATTGGTTGCTCTCTAAAAGGTTACATCATTGTTTTCACAACTCTGTGGAATTCTTCCATCCGGCCTAATTGCTCTCTTTCCCAGATCTCGCCTCCTCCTTATCTTGCTTGCCTCCCATCTCAGGGGCAGCTGGGTTTCAGCATACCAAGCAATCAGCACTTTCTCACATCTCCCACTCCGCCACTATATCATCAACAGAGAATTCTTCAAGGCCTGAATTGCACAGGTGTTCCTGGGACCCATGTCCCCTCTTGCCCGACAACACCCAGCCCCAGCCCTGTCCCAGTCCCAGCCCCAGCCCTGCCCCATCCCCAGCCCTAGCCCAGCCCTGCCCTCAGCCCAGCCCCAGCCCCAGCCCTGCCCCACCCCCGGCCCCATCCCCGGCCCCAGCCCAGCCGTAGCCCAGCCCTGCCCTCTGCCCAGCCCCAGCCCCAGCCGGGCCCCAGCCCTGTCCACAGTCCCGGACCCTGCCCCAGACCCAGTCCTGCCCCATCCCAGCCCCCAGCCCCCATCCCCAGCCCTGCCCCAGCCCCGCCCTCACCCCAGCCCCAACTCAAGCCCCTGCCCAGTCCCAGTTCCAACCGTGCCCCAGCCCTGCACCAGCCCCAGCCCTGCACTGAACCCAGCCCCAGCCCGGCCCCAGCCCCAGCCCCAGCCCCAGCCCCAGCCCTGCCCTCAGCCCTGCCCTCAACCCAGCCCCAGCCCAGCCCCAGCCACAGCCCAGCCCCAGCCCTGGACCCAGCCCCAGCCCAGCCCTTAAGCCAGCCCCAGCCCGGCCCCAGGCCTGCCCCAGCTCCAGCCCTAGCCCTGTCCCCAGCCCCAGCCCCTGCCCCAGCCCTGCCCCCAGCCCAGCCTCAGCCCCGGCCGCAGTCCTGCCCCTGCCCCAGCCCCAGCCCCAGCCCCACCCTCGGCCTCAGCCCAGCCCTGCCCTACCCCAGCCCTGCCCCAGAAACCGGGCCCAGCCTTGCCCCAGGCCCAGCCCAGCCCCAGCCCAGCCCCAGCCCCAGCCCCAACCTCAGTCCCAGCCCTGCTCCCAGCCCTGCCCCAGCCCCGGCTCCAGCCCTACCCCAGCCCTGTCCCAGCCTCGGGCCCAGCCCTGTCCTAGGCCCAGCCCAGAACCCAGCCCAGCCCCAGCCCCAGCCCCAGCCCTGGCCCCAACCTCAGTCCCAGCCCTGCTCCCAGCCTTGGCCCCAGCCCCGGCTCCAGCCCTACCCCAGCCCTGCCCCAGCCTTGGGCCCAGCCCTGTCCTAGGCCCAGCCCAGAACCCAGCCCAGCCCCAGCCCCTGCCCCAGCCCTGCCCCAGCCCCAGCCCTAACCCCAGCCCAATAGTGCCCTAGCCCCAGCCCGGCCCCCAGCCCAGCCCTGCCCCAGTCCTGCCCCAGCCCCAGCCCGAGGCCTGCCCAAGCCTTGGTTCCAGCCCCCTGCCCCAGCCCTGCCCCCAAACCAACACCAGCCCTGCCCCAGCCCCATCACTTCCCAGCCCCCAGCACCAGTCTCAGCACCGGCCCCAGCCCCAGCCCCAGCCCAGCCTCCAGCCCCGGCCCCAGCCCTGTCCAAGACTTGGTTCCAGGCCCAGCCCCAGCCCTGCCCCCAGCCCAGACCCAGCCCAAGGTCCAGCCCTGCCCCAGCCCTGCCCCAGCCCCAGCCCCAGCCCCGGCCCCAGCCCTGCCCCAGCCCCAGTCCTGCCCAAGACTTGGTTCCAGCCCCAGCCCCGGCCCCAGCCCTGCCCCCAGCCCAGCCCCAGCCCTGCCCAAGACTTGGTTCCAGCCCCGGCCCCAGTCCTGCCCCCAGCCCAGCCCCAGCCCCGGCCCCAACCTCAGTCCCAGCCCAGCTCCCAGCCCCGGCCCCAGCCCAGGCCCCAGCCCTACCCCAGCCATGCACCAGCCCCGGCCCCAGCCCAGCCCCAGGCCCAGCCCAGACCCCAGCCCAGCCCCTCCCTCAGCCCCAGTCCCAGATCTGCCACAGCACAGCCCCAGCCACAGCCCCGGCCCCAGCCCAGCCCTAGCCCAGCCCTGCCCCAGCCCCAGCCCTAGCCCTGGACCCAGCCCCAGCCATGCCCCGAAGCCAGCCCCAGTCCCAGCCCAGCCCCAGCTCTGACCCCAGCCCAGCCCCCATCCCCAGCCCTGCCCCAGCCCTGCCCTCACCCCAGCCACAGCCCCAGCCCAGCCCCAGCCCTGGACCCAGTCCCAGCCCTACCCTCAGCCCAGCCCCAGCCCTGCCTCGAAGCCAGCCCCAGCCCGGCCCCAGGCCTGCCCCAGCTTTGGCCCTAGCCCTGTCTCAGCCCCAGTCCTGCCCCATCCCAGCCCCCATCCCCAGCCCTCCCCCAGCCCTGCCTTCAGCCCAGCCCCAGCCCCAGCCCTGCCCCAGCCCCGGCCCCATTCCCGGCCCCAGCCCCAGCCCTAGCCCAGCCCTGCCCTCAGCCCAGCCCCAGCCCCATCCGGGCCCCAGCCCTGTCCACAGCCCCGGACCCTGCCCCAGACCCAGTCCTGCCCCATCCCAGCCCCCAGCCCCCATCCCCAGCCCTGCCCCAGCCCTGCCCTCACCCCAGCCCCAACCCAAGCCCCAGCCCAGTCCCAGTTCCAACCGTGCCCCAGCCCTGTCCCCCGCCCCATCCCCTGCCCCAGCCTTGGACCCAGCCCAGCCCCAGCCCTAGCCCTGCCCCTGTCCCCACCCCAGCCCAGCACCGGTCCCAGCCCAGCCCCAGCCCTGCCCCAGCCCTGGACCCAGCCCCTACCTGCCCCCAGCCCAGCCCAGCCCCATGCCCATCCCTGCCCCCAGCCCAGCCCCAGACCCAGCCTAGCCCCAGCCCTGCCCCACCCCCAGCCCCATCCCCGGCCCCATCCCAGCCCTAGCCAAGCCCTGCCCCAGCCCCAGCCCTGCCCCAGCCCCAGTCCTGCCCCAGCCCTGCCCCAGCCCAGACCCAGCCCTGCCCCAGCCCTGCCCTCACCCCAGACCCAACCCAAGCCCTAGCTCTGTGCCCAGCCCCAGCCCTGGACCCAGTCCCAGCCCCAGCCCTGTCCCAGTCCCAGCCCCAGCCCTGTCCAAGACTTGTTTCCAGGCCCAGCCCCATCCCTGCCCCCGGCACAGCCCCAGCCCCAGCCTAGCCCCAGCCCTGCCCCACCCCCAGCCCCATCCCCAGCCCCATCCCTGCCCCCGGCACAGCCCCAGCCCCAGCCTAGCCCCAGCCCTGCCCCACCCCCAGCCCCATCCCCAGCCCCATCCCAGCCCTAGCCAAGCCCTGCCCCAGCCCCAGCCCTGCCCCCGCCCCAGCCCTGCCCCCAGCCCAGACCCAGCCCTAGGTCCAGCCCTGCCCCAGCCCTGCCCCAGCCCCAGCCCCAGCCCCGGCCCCAGCCCTGCCCCAGCCCCAGTCCTGCCCCAGCCCCGGCCCTGCCCCCAGCCCAGCCCCAGCCCTGCCCAAGACTTGGTTCCAGCCCCGGCCCCAGTCCTGCCCCCAGCCCAGCCCCAGCCCCGGCCCCAACCTCAGTCCCAGCCCTGCTCCCAGCCCCGGCCCCAGCCCAGGCCCAGCCCAGACCCCAGCCCAGCCCCAGCCCCAGACCTGCCACAGCCCAGCCCCAGCCACAGCCCCGACTCCAGCCCAGCCCCGGCCGCAGTCCTGCCCCAGCCACAGCCCCAGCCCCACCCTCGGCCTCAGACCAGCCCTGCCCTACCCCAGCCCTGCCCCAGAAACCAGGCCCAGCCTTGCCCCAGCCCTGTCCTAGGCCCAGCCCAGAACCCAGCCCAGCCCCAGCCCCAGCCCCAGCCCCGGCCCCAGCCCTGCCCCAGCCCCAGTCCTGCCCAAGACTTGGTTCCAGCCCCGCCCCCAGCCCTGCCCCAAGCCCAGCCCCAGCCCTGCCCCAGCCCTGCCCCATCCCCAGCCCTGCCCCATCCCTGCCCTCACCCCAGCCCAGCACCAGCTCTGTCCCCAGCCCCAGCCACAGCCCAGCCCCAGCCCTCGACCCAGTCCCAGCCCTACCCTCAGCCCAGCCCCAGCCCTGGACCCAGCCCCAGCCCTGCCCCGGCCCCAGCCCCAGCCCCAGACCTGCCCAAGACTTGGTTCCAGCCCCGGCCCCAGCCCTGCACCCAGTCCAGCCCCGGTCCCTGCCCCCAGCCCTGACCCCAGCCCCAGCCCCAGCCCCAGCCCCAGCCCCAACCCTGCCCCAGCCCCAGGCATGGCCCAGCCCTGCCCCATCCCCAGCCTCAGCCCCAGCCCCGGCCCCATCCCTGTCCCAGCCCCAGTCCTGCCCCAGCCCCGGCCCCAGCCCCAGCTCCAGCCCTGCCCAAGACTTGGTTCCTGCCCTGGCCCCAGCCCTGCACCCAGCCCAGCCCTAGCCTAACGCCCAGCCTCCAGCCTAGCTCTGCCCCAGCCCCGGCCCCAACCTCAATCCCAGCCCTGCTCCCAGCACCGGCCCCATCCCCGGCCCCAGCCCTAGCCCAGCCCTGCCCCAGCCCCAGCCCCAGCCCAGCCCCAGCCCCAGCCCCACCCAGGGCCCCAGCCCTGGCCCCTGCCCAGCCCCACTCCCATCCCTGCCCCCAGCCCTGCCCCAGCCCAGTCCCAGCCCCAGTCCTGCCCCCAGCCCAGCCCCAGCCCAGGCCCCAACCTCAGTCCCAGCCCAGCTCCCAGCCCCGGCCCCAGCCCAGGCCCCAGCCCTACCCCAGCCATGCACCAGCCCCAGCCACAGCCCTGCCCCAGGCCCAGCCCAGACCCCAGCCCAGCCCCTCCCTCAGCCCCAGCCCAGCCCCAGTCCCAGACCTGCAACAGCCCAGCCCCAGCCACAGCCCCGGCCCCAGCCCAGCCCTAGCCCAGCCCTGCCCCAGCCCCAGCCCTAGCCCTGGACCCAGCCCCAGCCATGCCCCGAAGCCAGCCCCAGTCCCAGCCCAGCCCCAGCTCTGACCCCAGCCCAGCCCCCATCCCCAGCCCTGCCCCAGCCCTGCCCTCACCCCAGCCACAGCCACAGCCACAGCTCTGTCCCCAGCCCCAGCCCCAGCCCCAGCCCAGCCCCAGCCCTGGACCCAGTCCCAGCCCTACCCTCAGCCCAGCCCCAGCCCTGGACCCAGCCCCAGCCCTGCCCCGAAGCCAGCCCCAGCCCGGCCCCAGGCCTGCCCCAGCTCCGGCCCTAGCCCTGTCCCAGCCCCAGCCCTGCCCCATCCCAGCCCCCATCCCCTGCCCTCCCCCCAGACCTGCCCCCGGCCCCAGCCCCAGCCCCAGCCCTCCCCCAGCCCTGCCCTCAGCCCAGCCCCAGCCCTTCCCCAGCCCCAGCCCTAGCCCAGCCCTGCCCTCAGCCCCAGCCCCAGGCCAGCCACAGCCACAGCCCAGCCCCAGCCCCAGCCCTGCCCAAGTCCTGCCCCAGCCCCAGCCCCAGCCCTGCCTCAGCCCCAGCCACAGCCCAGCCCCAGCCACAGCCACAGCCCAGCCCCAGTCCTGTCCCAGCCCCAGTCCTGCCCCAGCCCCGGCCCCAGCCCCAGCCCCTGCCCAGCCCCACTCCCATACCTGACCCCAGCCCTGCCTCAGCCCCAGCCACAGCCCATCCCCTGCCTTCTCCCAGCCCCAGTCCTGCCCCAGCCCCAGCCCCAGCCCAGCCATAGACTTGGTTCCCCGCCCCAGCGCCAGCCCTGCCCCCAGCCCAGCCCCAGCCCAAGGTCCAGCCTCCAGCCCAGTCCTGCTTCAGCGCCGGCCCCAACCCAGCCCCAGCCCTGGCCCCAACCTCAGTCCCAGCCCAGCCCCAGCCCCGGCCCCAGCCCTACTCCAGCCCAGCCCCACCCCTCGGCCCCAGCCCAGCCCCAGCCCCAGCCCTGCCCCAGCCCAGCTCCAGCCACCACCCAGCCCCAGCCCTGGACCAAGCCCCAGCACCAGCCCTTGCCCCAGCCCCACCCTCAGCCCTAGCCCAGCCCTGCCCTCAACCCCAGCCCCAGCCCTACCCTCGGCCCCAGCCCAGCCCCAGCCCAGCCTTAGCCCTGGACCAAGCCCCAGCCGCAGCCCTGGCCCCAGCCCAGCCCTAGCCCAGCCCTGCCTCAGCCCTGGACCCAGCCCAGTCCCCGCCCCATTCCTGCCCCCAGCCCAGCCCCAGCCACTGCCCAGCCCCAGCCCAGCCCCAGCCACTGCCCAGCCCCAGCCCTGGACGCAGCCCCGGCCCCAGCCCCAGCCCCAGCCCTGGACCAAGCCCCAGCCACAGCCCTGGCCCCAGCCCAGCCCTAGCCCAGCCCAGCCCCAGCCCCAGCCCAGCCCCAGCCCTGGACCAAGCCCCAGCCCAGCCCCAGCCCTGGACCAGGCCCCAGCCGCAGCCCTGGCCCCAGGCCAGCCCTAGCCCAGCCCTGCCTCAGCCCCAGCCACAGCCCTCCCCCAGCCCTGGCCCCAGCCCCAGCCCCAGCCCAGCCCCAGCCCAAGGCCCAGCCTCCAGCCCAGTCCTGCTTCAGCGCCGGCCCCAACCCAGCCCCAGCCCCGGCCCCAACCTCAGTCCCAGCCCTGCTCCCAGCTCCGGCTCCAGCCCTACCCCAGCCCTACCCCAGCCCAGCCCCAGCCCTGGCCCCAGCCACAGCCCAGCCCCCGCCCCATTCCTGCCCCCAGACCAGCCCCAGCCCCAGCCCTACTCCAGCCCTGCCCCATCCTCGGGCCCAGCCCTGCCCCAGGCCCAGCCCAGACCCCAGCCCAGCCCCACCCTCGGCGCCAGCCCGGCCCCAGCCCTGCCCCAACCTTGGCCCCAGCCCTGCACCAGCTCCAGCCCTGCACCAAACCCAGCCCCAGCCCGGCCCCAGCCCTGGCCCCTGCCCCTAGCCCCAGCCCCAGCCCCAGCCCTGCCCCAGCCCTGCCCCCAGCCCAGCCCCAGCCCTTCTCCAGCCCCAGCCCTAGCCCAGCCCTGCCCTCAGCCCCAGCCCCAGCCCAGCCCCAGCCCTGGACCCAGCCCCAGCCCTGGACCCAGCCCCAGCCCAGCCCTGATGCCACCCCCAGCCCGGCCCCAGGCCTGCCCCAGCTCCGGCCCTAGCCCTGTCCCCAGCCCAGCCTCAGCCCCGGCCGCAGTCCTGCCCCAGCCCCAGCCCCAGCCCCAGCCCCAACACTGCCCCAGCCCCAGTCCTGCCCCATCCCCAGCCTCAGCCCCAGCCCCGGCCCCATCCCTGTCCCAGCCCCAGTCCTGCCCCAGCCCCGGCCCCAGCCCCAGCTCCAGCCCTGCCCAAGACTTGGTTCCTGCCCTGGCCCCAGCCCTGCACCCAGCCCAGCCCTAGCCCAAGGCCCAGCCTCCAGCCTAGCTCTGCCCCAGCCCCGGCCCTAACCTCAATCCCAGCCCTGCTCCCAGCACCGGCCCCATCCCCGGCCCCAGCCCTAGCCCAGCCCTGCTCCAGCCCCAGCCCCAGCCCAGCCCCAGGCCCCAGCCCCACCCAGGGCCCCAGCCCTGGCCCCTGCCCAGCCCCACTCCCATCCCTGCCCCCAGCCCTGCCCCAGCCCAGTCCCAGCCCCAGTCCTGCCCCCAGCCCAGCCCCAGCCCTGCCCAAGACTTGGTTCCAGCGCCACCCCCAGCCCTGCCCCCAGCCCAGCCCCAGCCCCCGGCCCCAACCTCAGTCCCAGCCCAGCTCCCCAGCCCCGGCCCCCAGCCCAGGCCCCAGCCCTACCCCAGCCATGCACCAGCCCCAGCCACAGCCCTGCCCCAGGCCCAGCCCAGACCCCAGCCCCAGCCCCTCCCTCAGCCCCAGCCCAGCCCCAGTCCCAGACCTGCAACAGCCCAGCCCCAGCCACAGCCCCGGCCCCAGCCCAGCCCTAGCCCAGCCCTGCCCCAGCCCCAGCCCTAGCCCTGGACCCAGCCCCAGCCATGCCCCGAAGCCAGCCCCAGTCCCAGCCCAGCCCCAGCTCTGACCCCAGCCCCAGCCCCCCATCCCCCAGCCCTGCCCCAGCCCTGCCCTCACCCCAGCCACAGCCACAGCCACAGCTCTGTCCCCAGCCCCAGCCCCAGCCCCAGCCCAGCCCCAGCCCTGGACCCAGTCCCAGCCCTACCCTCAGCCCAGCCCCAGCCCTGGACCCAGCCCAGCCCCTGCCCCAAAGCCAGCCCCAGCCCGGCCCCAGGCCCTGCCCCAGCTCCGGCCCTAGCCCTGTCCCAGCCCCAGTCCTGCCCCCATCCCAGCCCCAGCCCCAGCCCTCCCCCAGCCCTGCCCTCAGCCCAGCCCCAGCCCTTCCCCAGCCCCAGCCCTAGCCCAGCCCTGCCCTCAGCCCCAGCCCCAGGCCAGCCACAGCCACAGCCCAGCCCCAGCCCCCAGCCCTGCCCAAGTCCTGCCCCAGCCCCAGCCCCAGCCCTGCCTCAGCCCCAGCCACAGCCCAGCCCCAGCCCCAGCCACAGCCCAGCCCCAGCCACAGCCCCGGCCCCAGCCCAGCCCTAGCCCAGCCCTGCCCTCAGCCCCAGCCCCAGGCCAGCCACAGCCACAGCCCAGCCCCAGCCCCAGCCCTGCCCAAGTCCTGCCCCAGCCCCAGCCCCAGCCCTGCCTCAGCCCCAGCCACAGCCCAGCCCCAGCCCCAGCCACAGCCCAGCCCCAGTCCTGTCCCACCCCCAGTCCTGCCCCCAGCCCCGGCCACAGCCCTGCCTCAGCCCCAGCCACAGCCCAGCCCCCAGCCCCAGCCACAGCCCAGCCCCCAGTCCTGTCCCAGCCCCAGTCCCTGCCCCCAGCCCCGGCCCCAGCCCCAGCCCCCTGCCCAGCCCCACTCCCATACCTGACCCCAGCCCTGCCTCAGCCCCAGCCACAGCCCATCCCCAGCCTTCTCCCAGCCCCAGTCCTGCCCCAGCCCCAGCCCCCAGCCCAGCCATAGACTTGGTTCCCGCCCCAGCGCCAGCCCTGCCCCCAGCCCAGCCCCAGCCCAAGGTCCAGCCTCCAGCCCAGTCCTGCTTCAGCGCCGGCCCCAACCCATCCCCAGCCCTGGCCCCAACCTCAGTCCCAGCCCAGCCCCAGCCCCGGCCCCAGCCCTACTCCAGCCCAGCCCCAACCCTCGGCCCCAGCCCAGCCCCAGCCCCCAGCCCCTGCCCCAGCCCAGCTCCAGCCACCACCCAGCCCAGCCCTGGACCAAGCCCCAGCCCCAGCCCTTGCCCCAGCCCCACCCTCAGCCCTAGCCCAGCCCTGCCCTCAGCCCCCAGCCCCAGCCCCACCCCCTCGGCCCCAGCCCAGCCCCAGCCCCAGCCCAGCCTTAGCCCTGGACCAAGCCCCAGCCGCAGCCCTGGCCCCAGCCCAGCCCTAGCCCAGCCCTGCCTCAGCCCTGGACCCAGCCCAGCCCTGGCCCCATTCCTGCCCCCAGCCCAGCCCCAGCCCCAGCCCTACTACAGCCCAGCCCCCAGCCCCTGCCCTGCCCCAGCCCAGCCCCAGCCACTGCCCAGCCCCAGCCCTGGACGCAGCCCCGGCCCCAGCCCCAGCCCCAGCCCCAGCCCTGGACCAAGCCCCAGCCACAGCCCTGGCCCCAGCCCAGCCCTAGCCCAGCCCAGCCGCAGCCCCAGCCCCAGCCCCCAGCCCCACCCTCAGCCCTAGCCCAGCCGTGCCCTCAGCCCCAGCCCCAGCCCCAGCCCCACCCTCGGCCCCCAGCCCAGCCCCCCAGCCCCAGCCCAGCCCCAGCCCTGGACCAAGCCCCCAGCCCCAGCCCCAGCCCCAGCCCTGCCCCAGCCCTGCCCTCAGCCCAGCCCCAGCCCTTCTCCAGCCCTAGCCCTAGCCCAGCCCAGCCCCAGCCCCAGCCCCAGCTCAGCCCCCAGCCCTGGACCCAGCTCCAGTCGCAGCCCTGGCCCCAGCCCAGACCCTAGCCCAGCCTCAGCCCTGGCTCCAGTCCCCGCCCCAGCCCCAGCCCAGCCATAGACTTGGTTCCAGCCCTGGGCCCAGCCCCGACTCCAGCCCTACCCCAGCCCTGCCCCAGCCTCAGGCCCAGCCCTGTCCCAGGCCCCAGCCCAGACCCTAGCCCAGCCTCTGCCCCGGCACCAGCCCTGCACCCAGCCCTAGCCCAGCCCAGCCCCAGCCCCAGCCCAGCCCCTGCCCTGGACCCAGCCCCAGCCCAGCCACAGCCACAGCCCCAGCCCTGGACCCAGCATAAGTCGCAGCCCCCGGCCCCAGCCCAGCCCTAGCCCAGACCTAGCCCAGCCCCAGCCCCACCCTCAGCCCCAGCCCAGCTCCAGCCACAGCCCATCCACAGCCCTGGACCAGTCCCCAGCCCCAGCCCAGCCCCAGGGCCAGCCCCAGCCAACGCCCAGGCCCAGCCCCTGCCCCCCAGCCCAGCCCCAGCCCCACCCTGGACCCAGCCCCAGCCCCACCCAGCCTCATCCCCAGCCAGCCCAGCCCCATCCCCATCCCTGCCCCCCAGCCCAGCCCCAGCCCAGCCGTGCCCCAGCCCAGCCCCAGCGACCTCCCAGCCCCAGCCCTGGACCCAGCCCCAGCCCCAGCCTCTCCCAGTCCCCCGCCTCATCCCCAGCCCCGGCCCCAGCCCAGCCCTGCCCCAGCCCCAGCCCTGCTCCAGCCCAGCCCTGCCCCGGCCCAGCCACAGCCCAGCCCCAGCCCCATCCCCAGCCCCAGTCCTGCCCCAAGCCCCTGCCCCAGTCGCAGCCCCGGCCCCAGCCCAGCCCTAGCCCAGGCCCAGCCCAGCCCCAGCCCCAGCCCTGTCCTAGCCCAGCCCCAGCCCTGGAACAAGCCCCACCCCCTGAGCCGAACCCAGCCCCAGCCTGGCCCCAGCCCTGCCCTAGCTCCAGCCCCAGCCCTGTCCCCAGCCCAGCACCAGGCCCAGCCCCAGCCCCAAGCCCCGGCCCAGCCCCAGCCGCAGCCCCAGGCCTGACCTCAGCCCTGCCCCAGCCCTGGCTCCTGCCCCAACCCTGGCTCCAGCCCCAGCCCCAGCCCTGCGCCAACCCAGCCCCTGCCCAAGGCCCAGCCTCAAGCCTAGTCCTGCCCCAGCCCCTGGCCCCAATCCAGCCCCAGCCCTACCCCTACCTCAGCCCTAGCCCCAGCCCCTGTCCGCAGCCCCAGCCCCAGCCCCACCCTCGCCACCAGCCCAGCCCCAGCCCCAACCTTGGCCCCAGCCCAGCCCCAGTTCCAGCCCTGCCCCAGCCCTGCCCCTGCCCCGGCCCCAGCCCCGGCCCCAGACTCAGCCCCAGGCCCAAGCCCCAGGCCTAGCCCTGTCCCAAGTCCCAGCCCCAGACCCAGCCCCAGCCCTACTCCAGCCCTGCCCCATCCTCGGGCCCAGCCCTGCCCCAGGCCCAGCCCAGACCCCAGCCCAGCCCCACCCTCGGCGCCAGCCCGGCCCCAGCCTCATCCCCAACCTTGGCCCCAGCCCTGCACCAGCTCCAGCCCTGCACCGAACCCAGCCCCAGCCCGGCCCCAGCCCTGGCCCCTGCCCCCAGACCCAGCCCCAGACCCAGCCCTGCCCCAGCCCTGCCCTCAGCCCAGCCCCAGCCCTTCTCCAGCCCCAGCCCTAGCCCAGGCCTGCCCTCAGCCCCAGCCCCAGCCCAGCCCCAGCCCTGGACCCAGCCCCAGCCCAGCCCTGAAGCCAGCCCCAGCCCGGCCCCAGGCCTGCCCCAGCTCCGGCCCTAGCCCTGTCCCCAGCCCAGCCTCAGCCCCGGCCCGCAGTCCTGCCCCAGCCCCAGCCCCAGCCCCAACCCTGCCCCAGCCCCAGGCATGGCCCAGCCCTGCCCCATCCCCAGCCTCAGCCCCAGCCCCGGCCCCATCCCTGTCCCAGCCCCAGTCCTGCCCCAGCCCCGGCCCCAGCCCCAGCTCCAGCCCTGCCCAAGACTTGGTTCCTTGCCCCTGGCCCCAGCCCTGCACCCAGCCCAGCCCTAGCCCAAGGCCCAGCCTCCAGCCTAGCTCTGCCCCAGCCCCGGCCCCAACCTCAATCCCAGCCCTGCTCCCAGCACCGGCCCCATCCCCGGCCCCAGCCCTAGCCCAGCCCCTGCCCCAGCCCCAGCCCCAGCCCAGCCCCAGCCCCAGCCCCACCCAGGGCCCCAGCCCTGGCCCCTGCCCAGCCCCACTCCCCATCCCTGCCCCCAGTCCTGCCCCAGCCCAGTCCCAGCCCCAGTCCTGCCCCCAGCCCAGCCCCAGCCCTGCCCAAGACTTGGTTCCAGCGCCACCCCCAGCCCTGCCCCCAGCCCCAGCCCCAGCCCCCGGCCCCAACCTCAGTCCCAGCCCAGCTCCCAGCCCCGGCCCCAGCCCAGGCCCCAGCCCTACCCCAGCCATGCACCAGCCCCAGCCACAGCCCTGCCCCAGGCCCAGCCCAGACCCCAGCCCAGCCCCTCCCTCAGCCCCAGCCCAGCCCCAGTCCCAGACCTGCAACAGCCCAGCCCCAGCCACAGCCCCGGCCCCAGCCCAGCCCTAGCCCAGCCCTGCCCCAGCCCCAGCCCTAGCCCTGGACCCAGCCCCAGCCATGCCCCGAAGCCAGCCCCAGTCCCCAGCCCAGCCCCAGCTCTGACCCCAGCCCAGCCCCCCATCCCCAGCCCTGCCCCAGCCCTGCCCTCACCCCAGCCACAGCCACAGCCACAGCTCTGTCCCCAGCCCCAGCCCCAGCCCCAGCCCAGCCCCAGCCCCTGGACCCCAGTCCCAGCCCTACCCTCAGCCCAGCCCCAGCCCTGGACCCAGCCCCAGCCCTGCCCCAAAGCCAGCCCCAGCCCGCCCCAGGCCTGCCCCAGCTCCGCCCTAGCCCTGTCCCAGCCCCAGTCCTGCCCCATCCCAGCCCCAGCCCCAGCCCTCCCCCAGCCCCTGCCCTCAGCCCAGCCCCAGCCCTTCCCCAGCCCCAGCCCTAGCCCAGCCCTGCCCTCAGCCCCAGCCCCAGGCCAGCCACAGCCACAGCCAGCCCAGCCCCCAGCCCTGCCCAAGTCCTGCCCCAGCCCAGCCCCAGCCCTGCCTCAGCCCCAGCCACAGCCCAGCCCCAGCCCCAGCCACAGCCCAGCCCCAGTCCTGTCCCACCCCCAGTCCTGCCCCAGCCCCGGCCACAGCCCTGCCTCAGCCCCAGCCACAGCCCAGCCCCAGCCCCCAGCCACAGCCCAGCCCCAGTCCTGTCCCCACCCCCAGTCCTGCCCCAGCCCCGGCCACAGCCCTGCCTCAGCCCCAGCCACAGCCCAGCCCCAGCCACAGCCACAGCCCAGCCCCAGTCCTGTCCCAGCCCCAGTCCTGCCCCAGCCCCGGCCCCAGCCCCAGCCCCTGCCCAGCCCCACTCCCATACCTGACCCCAGCCCCTGCCTCAGCCCCAGCCCACAGCCCATCCCCAGCCTTCTCCCAGCCCCAGTCCTGCCCCAGCCCCAGCCCCAGCCCAGCCCATAGACTTGGTTCCCGCCCCAGCGCCAGCCCCTGCCCCCAGCCCAGCCCCAGCCCCAAGGTCCAGCCTCCAGCCCAGTCCTGCTTCAGCGCCGGCCCCAACCCATCCCCAGCCCTGGCCCCCAACCTCAGTCCCAGCCCAGCCCCAGCCCCGGCCCCCAGCCCTACTCCAGCCCAGCCCCACCCTCGGCCCCCAGCCCAGCCCCAGCCCCAGCCCTGCCCCCAGCCCAGCTCCAGCCACCACCCAGCCCCAGCCCTGGGACCAGCCCAGCCCTGCCCTCAGCCCCAGCCCCAGCCCCACCCTCGGCTCCAGCCCAGCCCCAGCCCCAGCCCAGCCTTAGCCCTGGACCAAGCCCCAGCCGCAGCCCTGGCCCCAGCCCAGCCCTAGCCCAGCCCTGCCTCAGCCCTGGACCCAGCCCAGCCCCGCCCCATTCCTGCCCCCAGCCCAGCCCCAGCCCCAGCCCTACTACAGCCCAGCCCCAGCCCCTGCCCTGCCCCAGCCCAGCCCCAGCCACTGCCCAGCCCCAGCCCTGGACGCAGCCCCGGCCCCAGCCCAGCCCCAGCCCCAGCCCTGGACCAAGCCCCAGCCACAGCCCTGGCCCCAGCCCAGCCCTAGCCCAGCCCAGCCGCAGCCCCAGCCCCAGCCCCAGCCCCACCCTCAGCCCTAGCCCAGCCGTGCCCTCAGCCCCAGCCCCAGCCCCAGCCCCACCCTCGGCCCCCAGCCCAGCCCCAGCCCCAGCCCAGCCCCAGCCCTGGACCAAGCCCCCAGCCCCAGCCCCAGCCCCAGCCCTGCCCCAGCCCTGCCCTCAGCCCAGCCCCAGCCCTTCTCCAGCCCCAGCCCTAGCCCAGCCCAGCCCCAGCCCCAGCCCCAGCTCAGCCCCAGCCCTGGACCCAGCTCCAGTCGCAGCCCTGGCCCCAGCCCAGACCCTAGCCCAGCCTCAGCCCTGGCTCCAGTCCCCCGCCCCAGCCCCAGCCCAGCCATAGACTTGGTTCCAGCCCTGGGCCCAGCCCCGACTCCAGCCCTACCCCAGCCCTGCCCCAGCCTCAGGCCCAGCCCTGTCCCAGGCCCAGCCCAGACCCTAGCCCAGCCTCTGCCCCGGCACCAGCCCTGCACCCAGCCCTAGCCCAGCCCAGCCCCAGGCCAGCCCCCCATCCCCAGCCCTGCCCCAGTCCTGCCCTCACCCCAGCCCCAGCCAAAGGCCTAGCCCTGTCCCAGTCCCCGCCCCAGCCCCAGCCCCAGCCCTACTCCAGCCCTGCCCCATCCTCGGGCCCAGCCCTGCCCCAGGCCCAGCCCAGACCCCAGCCCAGCCCCACCCTCGGCGCCAGCCCGGCCCCAGCCCTGCCCCAACCTTGGCCCCAGCCCTGCACCAGCTCCAGCCCTGCACCGAACCCAGCCCCAGCCCGGCCCCAGCCCTGGCCCCTGCCCCCCAGACCCAGACCCAGCCCAAGCCCCGGCCCCAGCCCTGCCCCAGCCCCAGTTCTCCCCCAACCCCAGCCCCAGCCCTGCCCGAGCCCCAGCCCCAGCCCAAGCCCCGGCCCCAGCCCTGCCCCAGCCCCAGTTCTCCCCCAACCCCAGCCCCAGCCCTGCCCGAGCCCCAGCCCCAGCCCAAGCCCCCGGCCCCAGCCCTGCCCCAGCCCCAGTTTCTGCCCCAACCCCCAGCCCCGGCCCCAGCCCAGCCCCCAGCCCAGCCCCAGCCCAAGGCCCAGCCTCCAA
>NW_027144200.1:0-40514 GCF_026170545.1 Melanerpes formicivorus | reverse complement strand
AACCTAAAGGGAAAGACCTAGCACCAAATCCAATTTGCCATCTGATCTAACTTCTGGAGGCAGTCAAAATGATCCTTAGAATTCTTCCCTACCTTATTCCTGTGCTGAGATACAGGCTGCTCCAACCTGCTGTAAAATGCTTGATTTCGAGAGTGAGCGAAACTAATGAAAACATTGTTGGGGTAAAAACCTAAAGGGAAAGACCTAGCACCAAATCCAATTTGCCATCTGATCTAACTTCTGGAGGCAGTCAAAATGATCCTTAGAATTCTTCCCTACCTTATTCCTGTGCTGAGATACAGGCTGCTCCAACCTGCTGTAAAATGCTTGATTTCGAGAGTGAGCGAAACTAATGAAAACATTGTTGGGGTAAAACCTAAAGGGAAAGACCTAGCACCAAATCCAATTTGCCATCTGATCTAACTTCTGGAGGCAGTCAAAATGATCCTTAGAATTCTTCCCTACCTTATTCCTGTGCTGAGATACAGGCTGCTCCAACCTGCTGTAAAATGCTTGATTTCGAGAGTGAGCGAAACTAATGAAAACATTGTTGGGGTAAAACCTAAAGGGAAAGACCTAGCACCAAATCCAATTTGCCATCTGATCTAACTTCTGGAGGCAGTCAAAATGATCCTTAGAATTCTTCCCTACCTTATTCCTGTGCTGAGATACAGGCTGCTCCAACCTGCTGTAAAATGCTTGATTTCGAGAGTGAGCGAAACTAATGAAAACATTGTTGGGGTAAAACCTAAAGGGAAAGACCTAGCACCAAATCCAATTTGCCATCTGATCTAACTTCTGGAGGCAGTCAAAATGATCCTTAGAATTCTTCCCTACCTTATTCCTGTGCTGAGATACAGGCTGCTCCAACCTGCTGTAAAATGCTTGATTTCGAGAGTGAGCGAAACTAATGAAAACATTGTTGGGGTAAAACCTAAAGGGAAAGACCTAGCACCAAATCCAATTTGCCATCTGATCTAACTTCTGGAGGCAGTCAAAATGATCCTTAGAATTCTTCCCTACCTTATTCCTGTGCTGAGATACAGGCTGCTCCAACCTGCTGTAAAACGCTTGATTTCGAGAGTGAGCGAAACTAATGAAAACATTGTTGGGGTAAAACCTAAAGGGAAAGACCTAGCACCAAATCCAATTTGCCATCTGATCTAACTTCTGGAGGCAGTCAAAATGATCCTTAGAATTCTTCCCTACCTTATTCCTGTGCTGAGATACAGGCTGCTCCAACCTGCTGTAAAATGCTTGATTTCGAGAGTGAGCGAAACTAATGAAAACATTGTTGGGGTAAAACCTAAAGGGAAAGACCTAGCACCAAATCCAATTTGCCATCTGATCTAACTTCTGGAGGCAGTCAAAATGATCCTTAGAATTCTTCCCTACCTTATTCCTGTGCTGAGATACAGGCTGCCTCCAACCTGCTGTAAAATGCTTGATTTCGAGAGTGAGCGAAACTAATGAAAACATTGTTGGGGTAAAACCTAAAGGGAAAGACCTAGCACCAAATCCAATTTGCCATCTGATCTAACTTCTGGAGGCAGTCAAAATGATCCTTAGAATTCTTCCCTACCTTATTCCTGTGCTGAGATACAGGCTGCTCCAACCTGCTGTAAAACGCTTGATTTCGAGAGTGAGCGAAACTAATGAAAACATTGTTGGGGTAAAACCTAAAGGGAAAGACCTAGCACCAAATCCAATTTGCCATCTGATCTAACTTCTGGAGGCAGTCAAAATGATCCTTAGAATTCTTCCCTACCTTATTCCTGTGCTGAGATACAGGCTGCTCCAACCTGCTGTAAAACGCTTGATTTCGAGAGTGAGCGAAACTAATGAAAACATTGTTGGGGTAAAAACCTAAAGGGAAAGACCTAGCACCAAATCCAATTTGCCATCTGATCTAACTTCTGGAGGCAGTCAAAATGATCCTTAGAATTCTTCCCTACCTTATTCCTGTGCTGAGATACAGGCTGCTCCAACCTGCTGTAAAATGCTTGATTTCGAGAGTGAGCGAAACTAATGAAAACATTGTTGGGGTAAAACCTAAAGGGAAAGACCTAGCACCAAATCCAATTTGCCATCTGATCTAACTTCTGGAGGCAGTCAAAATGATCCTTAGAATTCTTCCCTACCTTATTCCTGTGCTGAGATACAGGCTGCTCCAACCTGCTGTAAAATGCTTGATTTCGAGAGTGAGCGAAACTAATGAAAACATTGTTGGGGTAAAACCTAAAGGGAAAGACCTAGCACCAAATCCAATTTGCCATCTGATCTAACTTCTGGAGGCAGTCAAAATGAGCCTTAGAATTCTTCCCTACCTTATTCCTGTGCTGAGATACAGGCTGCTCCAACCTGCTGTAAAACGCTTGATTTCGAGAGTGAGCGAAACTAATGAAAACATTGTTGGGGTAAAACCTAAAGGGAAAGACCTAGCACCAAATCCAATTTGCCATCTGATCTAACTTCTGGAGGCAGTCAAAATGATCCTTAGAATTCTTCCCTACCTTATTCCTGTGCTGAGATACAGGCTGCTCCAACCTGCTGTAAAATGCTTGATTTCGAGAGTGAGCGAAACTAATGAAAACATTGTTGGGGTAAAACCTAAAGGGAAAGACCTAGCACCAAATCCAATTTGCCATCTGATCTAACTTCTGGAGGCAGTCAAAATGAGCCTTAGAATTCTTCCCTACCTTATTCCTGTGCTGAGATACAGGCTGCTCCAACCTGCTGTAAAATGCTTGATTTCGAGAGTGAGCGAAACTAATGAAAACATTGTTGGGGTAAAACCTAAAGGGAAAGACCTAGCACCAAATCCAATTTGCCATCTGATCTAACTTCTGGAGGCAGTCAAAATGAGCCTTTGAATTCTTCCCTACCTTATTCCTGTGCTGAGATACAGGCTGCTCCAACCTGCTGTAAAATGCTTGATTTCGAGAGTGAGCGAAACTAATGAAAACATTGTTGGGGTAAAACCTAAAGGGAAAGACCTAGCACCAAATCCAATTTGCCATCTGATCTAACTTCTGGAGGCAGTCAAAATGATCCTTAGAATTCTTCCCTACCTTATTCCTGTGCTGAGATACAGGCTGCTCCAACCTGCTGTAAAATGCTTGATTTCGAGAGTGAGCGAAACTAATGAAAAACATTGTTGGGGTAAAACCTAAAGGGAAAGACCTAGCACCAAATCCAATTTGCCATCTGATCTAACTTCTGGAGGCAGTCAAAATGATCCTTAGAATTCTTCCCTACCTTATTCCTGTGCTGAGATACAGGCTGCTCCAACCTGCTGTAAAATGCTTGATTTCGAGAGTGAGCGAAACTAATGAAAACATTGTTGGGGTAAAACCTAAAGGGAAAGACCTAGCACCAAATCCAATTTGCCATCTGATCTAACTTCTGGAGGCAGTCAAAATGATCCTTAGAATTCTTCCCTACCTTATTCCTGTGCTGAGATACAGGCTGCTCCAACCTGCTGTAAAATGCTTGATTTCGAGAGTGAGCGAAACTAATGAAAACATTGTTGGGGTAAAACCTAAAGGGAAAGACCTAGCACCAAATCCAATTTGCCATCTGATCTAACTTCTGGAGGCAGTCAAAATGATCCTTAGAATTCTTCCCTACCTTATTCCTGTGCTGAGATACAGGCTGCTCCAACCTGCTGTAAAATGCTTGATTTCGAGAGTGAGCGAAACTAATGAAAACATTGTTGGGGTAAAACCTAAAGGGAAAGACCTAGCACCAAATCCAATTTGCCATCTGATCTAACTTCTGGAGGCAGTCAAAATGATCCTTAGAATTCTTCCCTACCTTATTCCTGTGCTGAGATACAGGCTGCTCCAACCTGCTGTAAAATGCTTGATTTCGAGAGTGAGCGAAACTAATGAAAACATTGTTGGGGTAAAACCTAAAGGGAAAGACCTAGCACCAAATCCAATTTGCCATCTGATCTAACTTCTGGAGGCAGTCAAAATGATCCTTAGAATTCTTCCCTACCTTATTCCTGTGCTGAGATACAGGCTGCTCCAACCTGCTGTAAAATGCTTGATTTCGAGAGTGAGCGAAACTAATGAAAACATTGTTGGGGTAAAACCTAAAGGGAAAGACCTAGCACCAAATCCAATTTGCCATCTGATCTAACTTCTGGAGGCAGTCAAAATGATCCTTAGAATTCTTCCCTACCTTATTCCTGTGCTGAGATACAGGCTGCTCCAACCTGCTGTAAAATGCTTGATTTCGAGAGTGAGCGAAACTAATGAAAACATTGTTGGGGTAAAACCTAAAGGGAAAGACCTAGCACCAAATCCAATTTGCCATCTGATCTAACTTCTGGAGGCAGTCAAAATGATCCTTAGAATTCTTCCCTACCTTATTCCTGTGCTGAGATACAGGCTGCTCCAACCTGCTGTAAAATGCTTGATTTCGAGAGTGAGCGAAACTAATGAAAACATTGTTGGGGTAAAACCTAAAGGGAAAGACCTAGCACCAAATCCAATTTGCCATCTGATCTAACTTCTGGAGGCAGTCAAAATGATCCTTAGAATTCTTCCCTACCTTATTCCTGTGCTGAGATACAGGCTGCTCCAACCTGCTGTAAAATGCTTGATTTCGAGAGTGAGTGAAACTAATGAAAACATTGTTGGGGTAAAACCTAAAGGGAAAGACCTAGCACCAAATCCAATTTGCCATCTGATCTAACTTCTGGAGGCAGTCAAAATGATCCTTAGAATTCTTCCCTACCTTATTCCTGTGCTGAGATACAGGCTGCTCCAACCTGCTGTAAAATGCTTGATTTCGAGAGTGAGCGAAACTAATGAAAACATTGTTGGGGTAAAACCTAAAGGGAAAGACCTAGCACCAAATCCAATTTGCCATCTGATCTAACTTCTGGAGGCAGTCAAAATGATCCTTAGAATTCTTCCCTACCTTATTCCTGTGCTGAGATACAGGCTGCTCCAACCTGCTGTAAAAGGCTTGATTTCGAGAGTGAGCGAAACTAATGAAAACATTGTTGGGGTAAAACCTAAAGGGAAAGACCTAGCACCAAATCCAATTTGCCATCTGATCTAACTTCTGGAGGCAGTCAAAATGAGCCTTAGAATTCTTCCCTACCTTATTCCTGTGCTGAGATACAGGCTGCTCCAACCTGCTGTAAAATGCTTGATTTCGAGAGTGAGCGAAACTAATGAAAACATTGTTGGGGTAAAACCTAAAGGGAAAGACCTAGCACCAAATCCAATTTGCCATCTGATCTAACTTCTGGAGGCAGTCAAAATGATCCTTAGAATTCTTCCCTACCTTATTCCTGAGCTGAGATACAGGCTGCTCCAACCTGCTGTAAAAGGCTTGATTTCGAGAGTGAGCGAAACTAATGAAAACATTGTTGGGGTAAAACCTAAAGGGAAAGACCTAGCACCAAATCCAATTTGCCATCTGATCTAACTTCTGGAGGCAGTCAAAATGAGTATTTGAATTCTTCCCTACCTTATTCCTGTGCTGAGATACAGGCTGCTCCAACCTGCTGTAAAATGCTTGATTTCGAGAGTGAGCGAAACTAATGAAAACATTGTTGGGGTAAAACCTAAAGGGAAAGACCTAGCACCAAATCCAATTTGCCATCTGATCTAACTTCTGGAGGCAGTCAAAATGATCCTTAGAATTCTTCCCTACCTTATTCCTGTGCTGAGATACAGGCTGCTCCAACCTGCTGTAAAATGCTTGATTTCGAGAGTGAGCGAAACTAAGGAAAACATTGTTGGGGTAAAACCTAAAGGGAAAGACCTAGCACCAAATCCAATTTGCCATCTGATCTAACTTCTGGAGGCAGTCAAAATGAGCCTTAGAATTCTTCCCTACCTTATTCCTGTGCTGAGATACAGGCTGCTCCAACCTGCTGTAAAATGCTTGATTTCGAGAGTGAGCGAAACTAATGAAAACATTGTTGGGGTAAAACCTAAAGGGAAAGACCTAGCACCAAATCCAATTTGCCATCTGATCTAACTTCTGGAGGCAGTCAAAATGATCCTTAGAATTCTTCCCTACCTTATTCCTGTGCTGAGATACAGGCTGCTCCAACCTGCTGTAAAATGCTTGATTTCGAGAGTGAGCGAAACTAATGAAAACATTGTTGGGGTAAAACCTAAAGGGAAAGACCTAGCACCAAATCCAATTTGCCATCTGATCTAACTTCTGGAGGCAGTCAAAATGATCCTTAGAATTCTTCCCTACCTTATTCCTGTGCTGAGATACAGGCTGCTCCAACCTGCTGTAAAATGCTTGATTTCGAGAGTGAGCGAAACTAATGAAAACATTGTTGGGGTAAAACCTAAAGGGAAAGACCTAGCACCAAATCCAATTTGCCATCTGATCTAACTTCTGGAGGCAGTCAAAATGATCCTTAGAATTCTTCCCTACCTTATTCCTGTGCTGAGATACAGGCTGCTCCAACCTGCTGTAAAATGCTTGATTTCGAGAGTGAGCGAAACTAATGAAAACATTGTTGGGGTAAAACCTAAAGGGAAAGACCTAGCACCAAATCCAATTTGCCATCTGATCTAACTTCTGGAGGCAGTCAAAATGATCCTTAGAATTCTTCCCTACCTTATTCCTGTGCTGAGATACAGGCTGCTCCAACCTGCTGTAAAATGCTTGATTTCGAGAGTGAGCGAAACTAATGAAAACATTGTTGGGGTAAAACCTAAAGGGAAAGACCTAGCACCAAATCCAATTTGCCATCTGATCTAACTTCTGGAGGCAGTCAAAATGAGCCTTAGAATTCTTCCCTACCTTATTCCTGTGCTGAGATACAGGCTGCTCCAACCTGCTGTAAAATGCTTGATTTCGAGAGTGAGCGAAACTAATGAAAACATTGTTGGGGTAAAACCTAAAGGGAAAGACCTAGCACCAAATCCAATTTGCCATCTGATCTAACTTCTGGAGGCAGTCAAAATGATCCTTAGAATTCTTCCCTACCTTATTCCTGTGCTGAGATACAGGCTGCTCCAACCTGCTGTAAAATGCTTGATTTCGAGAGTGAGCGAAACTAATGAAAACATTGTTGGGGTAAAACCTAAAGGGAAAGACCTAGCACCAAATCCAATTTGCCATCTGATCTAACTTCTGGAGGCAGTCAAAATGATCCTTAGAATTCTTCCCTACCTTATTCCTGTGCTGAGATACAGGCTGCTCCAACCTGCTGTAAAATGCTTGATTTCGAGAGTGAGCGAAACTAATGAAAACATTGTTGGGGTAAAACCTAAAGGGAAAGACCTAGCACCAAATCCAATTTGCCATCTGATCTAACTTCTGGAGGCAGTCAAAATGAGCCTTAGAATTCTTCCCTACCTTATTCCTGTGCTGAGATACAGGCTGCTCCAACCTGCTGTAAAATGCTTGATTTCGAGAGTGAGTGAAACTAATGAAAACATTGTTGGGTAAAACCTAAAGGGAAAGACCTAGCACCAAATCCAATTTGCCATCTGATCTAACTTCTGGAGGCAGTCAAAATGATCCTTAGAATTCTTCCCTACCTTATTCCTGTGCTGAGATACAGGCTGCTCCAACCTGCTGTAAAATGCTTGATTTCGAGAGTGAGCGAAACTAATGAAAACATTGTTGGGGTAAAACCTAAAGGGAAAGACCTAGCACCAAATCCAATTTGCCATCTGATCTAACTTCTGGAGGCAGTCAAAATGATCCTTAGAATTCTTCCCTACCTTATTCCTGTGCTGAGATACAGGCTGCTCCAACCTGCTGTAAAAGGCTTGATTTCGAGAGTGAGCGAAACTAATGAAAACATTGTTGGGGTAAAACCTAAAGGGAAAGACCTAGCACCAAATCCAATTTGCCATCTGATCTAACTTCTGGAGGCAGTCAAAATGATCCTTAGAATTCTTCCCTACCTTATTCCTGTGCTGAGATACAGGCTGCTCCAACCTGCTGTAAAATGCTTGATTTCGAGAGTGAGCGAAACTAATGAAAACATTGTTGGGGTAAAACCTAAAGGGAAAGACCTAGCACCAAATCCAATTTGCCATCTGATCTAACTTCTGGAGGCAGTCAAAATGATCCTTAGAATTCTTCCCTACCTTATTCCTGAGCTGAGATACAGGCTGCTCCAACCTGCTGTAAAAGGCTTGATTTCGAGAGTGAGCGAAACTAATGAAAACATTGTTGGGGTAAAACCTAAAGGGAAAGACCTAGCACCAAATCCAATTTGCCATCTGATCTAACTTCTGGAGGCAGTCAAAATGAGTATTTGAATTCTTCCCTACCTTATTCCTGTGCTGAGATACAGGCTGCTCCAACCTGCTGTAAAATGCTTGATTTCGAGAGTGAGCGAAACTAATGAAAACATTGTTGGGGTAAAACCTAAAGGGAAAGACCTAGCACCAAATCCAATTTGCCATCTGATCTAACTTCTGGAGGCAGTCAAAATGATCCTTAGAATTCTTCCCTACCTTATTCCTGTGCTGAGATACAGGCTGCTCCAACCTGCTGTAAAATGCTTGATTTCGAGAGTGAGCGAAACTAAGGAAAACATTGTTGGGGTAAAACCTAAAGGGAAAGACCTAGCACCAAATCCAATTTGCCATCTGATCTAACTTCTGGAGGCAGTCAAAATGAGCCTTAGAATTCTTCCCTACCTTATTCCTGTGCTGAGATACAGGCTGCTCCAACCTGCTGTAAAATGCTTGATTTCGAGAGTGAGCGAAACTAATGAAAACATTGTTGGGGTAAAACCTAAAGGGAAAGACCTAGCACCAAATCCAATTTGCCATCTGATCTAACTTCTGGAGGCAGTCAAAATGATCCTTAGAATTCTTCCCTACCTTATTCCTGTGCTGAGATACAGGCTGCTCCAACCTGCTGTAAAATGCTTGATTTCGAGAGTGAGCGAAACTAATGAAAACATTGTTGGGGTAAAACCTAAAGGGAAAGACCTAGCACCAAATCCAATTTGCCATCTGATCTAACTTCTGGAGGCAGTCAAAATGATCCTTAGAATTCTTCCCTACCTTATTCCTGTGCTGAGATACAGGCTGCTCCAACCTGCTGTAAAATGCTTGATTTCGAGAGTGAGCGAAACTAATGAAAACATTGTTGGGGTAAAACCTAAAGGGAAAGACCTAGCACCAAATCCAATTTGCCATCTGATCTAACTTCTGGAGGCAGTCAAAATGATCCTTAGAATTCTTCCCTACCTTATTCCTGTGCTGAGATACAGGCTGCTCCAACCTGCTGTAAAATGCTTGATTTCGAGAGTGAGCGAAACTAATGAAAACATTGTTGGGGTAAAACCTAAAGGGAAAGACCTAGCACCAAATCCAATTTGCCATCTGATCTAACTTCTGGAGGCAGTCAAAATGAGCCTTAGAATTCTTCCCTACCTTATTCCTGTGCTGAGATACAGGCTGCTCCAACCTGCTGTAAAATGCTTGATTTCGAGAGTGAGCGAAACTAATGAAAACATTGTTGGGGTAAAACCTAAAGGGAAAGACCTAGCACCAAATCCAATTTGCCATCTGATCTAACTTCTGGAGGCAGTCAAAATGATCCTTAGAATTCTTCCCTACCTTATTCCTGTGCTGAGATACAGGCTGCTCCAACCTGCTGTAAAATGCTTGATTTCGAGAGTGAGCGAAACTAATGAAAACATTGTTGGGGTAAAACCTAAAGGGAAAGACCTAGCACCAAATCCAATTTGCCATCTGATCTAACTTCTGGAGGCAGTCAAAATGATCCTTAGAATTCTTCCCTACCTTATTCCTGAGCTGAGATACAGGCTGCTCCAACCTGCTGTAAAATGCTTGATTTCGAGAGTGAGCGAAACTAATGAAAACATTGTTGGGGTAAAACCGAAAGGGAAAGACCTAGCACCAAATCCAATTTGCCATCTGATCTAACTTCTGGAGGCAGTCAAAATGATCCTTAGAATTCTTCCCTACCTTATTCCTGTGCTGAGATACAGGCTGCTCCAACCTGCTGTAAAATGCTTGATTTCGAGAGTGAGCGAAACTAATGAAAACATTGTTGGGGTAAAACCTCAAGGGAAAGACCTAGCACCAAATCCAATTTGCCATCTGATCTAACTTCTGGAGGCAGTCAAAATGATCCTTAGAATTCTTCCCTACCTTATTCCTGTGCTGAGATACAGGCTGCTCCAACCTGCTGTAAAATGCTTGATTTCGAGAGTGAGCGAAACTAATGAAAACATTGTTGGGGTAAAACCTAAAGGGAAAGACCTAGCACCAAATCCAATTTGCCATCTGATCTAACTTCTGGAGGCAGTCAAAATGATCCTTAGAATTCTTCCCTACCTTATTCCTGTGCTGAGATACAGGCTGCTCCAACCTGCTGTAAAATGCTTGATTTCGAGAGTGAGCGAAACTAATGAAAACATTGTTGGGGTAAAACCTAAAGGGAAAGACCTAGCACCAAATCCAATTTGCCATCTGATCTAACTTCTGGAGGCAGTCAAAATGATCCTTAGAATTCTTCCCTACCTTATTCCTGAGCTGAGATACAGGCTGCTCCAACCTGCTGTAAAATGCTTGATTTCGAGAGTGAGCGAAACTAATGAAAACATTGTTGGGGTAAAACCGAAAGGGAAAGACCTAGCACCAAATCCAATTTGCCATCTGATCTAACTTCTGGAGGCAGTCAAAATGAGTATTTGAATTCTTCCCTACCTTATTCCTGTGCTGAGATACAGGCTGCTCCAACCTGCTGTAAAATGCTTGATTTCGAGAGTGAGTGAAACTAATGAAAACATTGTTGGGGTAAAACCTAAAGGGAAAGACCTAGCACCAAATCCAATTTGCCATCTGATCTAACTTCTGGAGGCAGTCAAAATGATCCTTAGAATTCTTCCCTACCTTATTCCTGTGCTGAGATACAGGCTGCTCCAACCTGCTGTAAAATGCTTGATTTCGAGAGTGAGCGAAACTAATGAAAACATTGTTGGGGTAAAACCTAAAGGGAAAGACCTAGCACCAAATCCAATTTGCCATCTGATCTAACTTCTGGAGGCAGTCAAAATGAGTATTTGAATTCTTCCCTACCTTATTCCTGTGCTGAGATACAGGCTGCTCCAACCTGCTGTAAAATGCTTGATTTCGAGAGTGAGTGAAACTAATGAAAACATTGTTGGGTAAAACCTAAAGGGAAAGACCTAGCACCAAATCCAATTTGCCATCTGATCTAACTTCTGGAGGCAGTCAAAATGATCCTTAGAATTCTTCCCTACCTTATTCCTGTGCTGAGATACAGGCTGCTCCAACCTGCTGTAAAATGCTTGATTTCGAGAGTGAGCGAAACTAATGAAAACATTGTTGGGGTAAAACCTAAAGGGAAAGACCTAGCACCAAATCCAATTTGCCATCTGATCTAACTCCTGGAGGCAGTCAAAATGATCCTTAGAATTCTTCCCTACCTTATTCCTGTGCTGAGATACAGGCTGCTCCAACCTGCTGTAAAATGCTTGATTTCGAGAGTGAGCGAAACTAATGAAAACATTGTTGGGGTAAAACCTAAAGGGAAAGACCTAGCACCAAATCCAATTTGCCATCTGATCTAACTTCTGGAGGCAGTCAAAATGATCCTTAGAATTCTTCCCTACCTTATTCCTGTGCTGAGATACAGGCTGCTCCAACCTGCTGTAAAATGCTTGATTTCGAGAGTGAGCGAAACTAATGAAAACATTGTTGGGGTAAAACCTAAAGGGAAAGACCTAGCACCAAATCCAATTTGCCATCTGATCTAACTTCTGGAGGCAGTCAAAATGATCCTTAGAATTCTTCCCTACCTTATTCCTGTGCTGAGATACAGGCTGCTCCAACCTGCTGTAAAATGCTTGATTTCGAGAGTGAGCGAAACTAATGAAAACATTGTTGGGGTAAAACCTAAAGGGAAAGACCTAGCACCAAATCCAATTTGCCATCTGATCTAACTTCTGGAGGCAGTCAAAATGATCCTTAGAATTCTTCCCTACCTTATTCCTGTGCTGAGATACAGGCTGCTCCAACCTGCTGTAAAATGCTTGATTTCGAGAGTGAGCGAAACTAATGAAAACATTGTTGGGGTAAAACCTAAAGGGAAAGACCTAGCACCAAATCCAATTTGCCATCTGATCTAACTTCTGGAGGCAGTCAAAATGATCCTTAGAATTCTTCCCTACCTTATTCCTGTGCTGAGATACAGGCTGCTCCAACCTGCTGTAAAATGCTTGATTTCGAGAGTGAGCGAAACTAATGAAAACATTGTTGGGGTAAAACCTAAAGGGAAAGACCTAGCACCAAATCCAATTTGCCATCTGATCTAACTTCTGGAGGCAGTCAAAATGATCCTTAGAATTCTTCCCTACCTTATTCCTGTGCTGAGATACAGGCTGCTCCAACCTGCTGTAAAATGCTTGATTTCGAGAGTGAGCGAAACTAATGAAAACATTGTTGGGGTAAAACCTAAAGGGAAAGACCTAGCACCAAATCCAATTTGCCATCTGATCTAACTTCTGGAGGCAGTCAAAATGATCCTTAGAATTCTTCCCTACCTTATTCCTGTGCTGAGATACAGGCTGCTCCAACCTGCTGTAAAATGCTTGATTTCGAGAGTGAGCGAAACTAATGAAAACATTGTTGGGGTAAAACCTAAAGGGAAAGACCTAGCACCAAATCCAATTTGCCATCTGATCTAACTTCTGGAGGCAGTCAAAATGATCCTTAGAATTCTTCCCTACCTTATTCCTGAGCTGAGATACAGGCTGCTCCAACCTGCTGTAAAATGCTTGATTTCGAGAGTGAGCGAAACTAATGAAAACATTGTTGGGGTAAAACCGAAAGGGAAAGACCTAGCACCAAATCCAATTTGCCATCTGATCTAACTTCTGGAGGCAGTCAAAATGATCCTTAGAATTCTTCCCTACCTTATTCCTGTGCTGAGATACAGGCTGCTCCAACCTGCTGTAAAATGCTTGATTTCGAGAGTGAGCGAAACTAATGAAAACATTGTTGGGGTAAAACCTCAAGGGAAAGACCTAGCACCAAATCCAATTTGCCATCTGATCTAACTTCTGGAGGCAGTCAAAATGAGTATTTGAATTCTTCCCTACCTTATTCCTGTGCTGAGATACAGGCTGCTCCAACCTGCTGTAAAATGCTTGATTTCGAGAGTGAGCGAAACTAATGAAAACATTGTTGGGGTAAAACCTAAAGGGAAAGACCTAGCACCAAATCCAATTTGCCATCTGATCTAACTTCTGGAGGCAGTCAAAATGATCCTTAGAATTCTTCCCTACCTTATTCCTGTGCTGAGATACAGGCTGCTCCAACCTGCTGTAAAATGCTTGATTTCGAGAGTGAGCGAAACTAATGAAAACATTGTTGGGGTAAAACCTAAAGGGAAAGACCTAGCACCAAATCCAATTTGCCATCTGATCTAACTTCTGGAGGCAGTCAAAATGATCCTTAGAATTCTTCCCTACCTTATTCCTGAGCTGAGATACAGGCTGCTCCAACCTGCTGTAAAATGCTTGATTTCGAGAGTGAGCGAAACTAATGAAAACATTGTTGGGGTAAAACCGAAAGGGAAAGACCTAGCACCAAATCCAATTTGCCATCTGATCTAACTTCTGGAGGCAGTCAAAATGAGTATTTGAATTCTTCCCTACCTTATTCCTGTGCTGAGATACAGGCTGCTCCAACCTGCTGTAAAATGCTTGATTTCGAGAGTGAGTGAAACTAATGAAAACATTGTTGGGGTAAAACCTAAAGGGAAAGACCTAGCACCAAATCCAATTTGCCATCTGATCTAACTTCTGGAGGCAGTCAAAATGATCCTTAGAATTCTTCCCTACCTTATTCCTGTGCTGAGATACAGGCTGCTCCAACCTGCTGTAAAATGCTTGATTTCGAGAGTGAGCGAAACTAATGAAAACATTGTTGGGGTAAAACCTAAAGGGAAAGACCTAGCACCAAATCCAATTTGCCATCTGATCTAACTTCTGGAGGCAGTCAAAATGAGTATTTGAATTCTTCCCTACCTTATTCCTGTGCTGAGATACAGGCTGCTCCAACCTGCTGTAAAATGCTTGATTTCGAGAGTGAGTGAAACTAATGAAAACATTGTTGGGTAAAACCTAAAGGGAAAGACCTAGCACCAAATCCAATTTGCCATCTGATCTAACTTCTGGAGGCAGTCAAAATGATCCTTAGAATTCTTCCCTACCTTATTCCTGTGCTGAGATACAGGCTGCTCCAACCTGCTGTAAAATGCTTGATTTCGAGAGTGAGCGAAACTAATGAAAACATTGTTGGGGTAAAACCTAAAGGGAAAGACCTAGCACCAAATCCAATTTGCCATCTGATCTAACTCCTGGAGGCAGTCAAAATGATCCTTAGAATTCTTCCCTACCTTATTCCTGTGCTGAGATACAGGCTGCTCCAACCTGCTGTAAAATGCTTGATTTCGAGAGTGAGCGAAACTAATGAAAACATTGTTGGGGTAAAACCTAAAGGGAAAGACCTAGCACCAAATCCAATTTGCCATCTGATCTAACTTCTGGAGGCAGTCAAAATGATCCTTAGAATTCTTCCCTACCTTATTCCTGTGCTGAGATACAGGCTGCTCCAACCTGCTGTAAAATGCTTGATTTCGAGAGTGAGCGAAACTAATGAAAACATTGTTGGGGTAAAACCTAAAGGGAAAGACCTAGCACCAAATCCAATTTGCCATCTGATCTAACTTCTGGAGGCAGTCAAAATGATCCTTAGAATTCTTCCCTACCTTATTCCTGTGCTGAGATACAGGCTGCTCCAACCTGCTGTAAAATGCTTGATTTCGAGAGTGAGCGAAACTAATGAAAACATTGTTGGGGTAAAACCTAAAGGCAAAGACCTAGCACCAAATCCAATTTGCCATCTGATCTAACTTCTGGAGGCAGTCAAAATGATCCTTAGAATTCTTCCCTACCTTATTCCTGTGCTGAGATACAGGCTGCTCCAACCTGCTGTAAAATGCTTGATTTCGAGAGTGAGCGAAACTAATGAAAACATTGTTGGGGTAAAACCTAAAGGGAAAGACCTAGCACCAAATCCAATTTGCCATCTGATCTAACTTCTGGAGGCAGTCAAAATGATCCTTAGAATTCTTCCCTACCTTATTCCTGTGCTGAGATACAGGCTGCTCCAACCTGCTGTAAAATGCTTGATTTCGAGAGTGAGCGAAACTAATGAAAACATTGTTGGGGTAAAACCTAAAGGGAAAGACCTAGCACCAAATCCAATTTGCCATCTGATCTAACTTCTGGAGGCAGTCAAAATGATCCTTAGAATTCTTCCCTACCTTATTCCTGTGCTGAGATACAGGCTGCTCCAACCTGCTGTAAAATGCTTGATTTCGAGAGTGAGCGAAACTAATGAAAACATTGTTGGGGTAAAACCTAAAGGCAAAGACCTAGCACCAAATCCAATTTGCCATCTGATCTAACTTCTGGAGGCAGTCAAAATGATCCTTAGAATTCTTCCCTACCTTATTCCTGTGCTGAGATACAGGCTGCTCCAACCTGCTGTAAAATGCTTGATTTCGAGAGTGAGCGAAACTAATGAAAACATTGTTGGGGTAAAACCTAAAGGGAAAGACCTAGCACCAAATCCAATTTGCCATCTGATCTAACTTCTGGAGGCAGTCAAAATGATCCTTAGAATTCTTCCCTACCTTATTCCTGTGCTGAGATACAGGCTGCTCCAACCTGCTGTAAAATGCTTGATTTCGAGAGTGAGCGAAACTAATGAAAACATTGTTGGGGTAAAACCTAAAGGGAAAGACCTAGCACCAAATCCAATTTGCCATCTGATCTAACTTCTGGAGGCAGTCAAAATGATCCTTAGAATTCTTCCCTACCTTATTCCTGTGCTGAGATACAGGCTGCTCCAACCTGCTGTAAAATGCTTGATTTCGAGAGTGAGCGAAACTAATGAAAACATTGTTGGGGTAAAACCTAAAGGGAAAGACCTAGCACCAAATCCAATTTGCCATCTGATCTAACTTCTGGAGGCAGTCAAAATGATCCTTAGAATTCTTCCCTACCTTATTCCTGTGCTGAGATACAGGCTGCTCCAACCTGCTGTAAAATGCTTGATTTCGAGAGTGAGCGAAACTAATGAAAACATTGTTGGGGTAAAACCTAAAGGCAAAGACCTAGCACCAAATCCAATTTGCCATCTGATCTAACTTCTGGAGGCAGTCAAAATGATCCTTAGAATTCTTCCCTACCTTATTCCTGTGCTGAGATACAGGCTGCTCCAACCTGCTGTAAAATGCTTGATTTCGAGAGTGAGCGAAACTAATGAAAACATTGTTGGGGTAAAACCTAAAGGCAAAGACCTAGCACCAAATCCAATTTGCCATCTGATCTAACTTCTGGAGGCAGTCAAAATGATCCTTAGAATTCTTCCCTACCTTATTCCTGTGCTGAGATACAGGCTGCTCCAACCTGCTGTAAAACGCTTGATTTCGAGAGTGAGCGAAACTAATGAAAACATTGTTGGGGTAAAACCTAAAGGGAAAGACCTAGCACCAAATCCAATTTGCCATCTGATCTAACTTCTGGAGGCAGTCAAAATGATCCTTAGAATTCTTCCCTACCTTATTCCTGTGCTGAGATACAGGCTGCTCCAACCTGCTGTAAAATGCTTGATTTCGAGAGTGAGCGAAACTAATGAAAACATTGTTGGGGTAAAACCTAAAGGGAAAGACCTAGCACCAAATCCAATTTGCCATCTGATCTAACTTCTGGAGGCAGTCAAAATGATCCTTAGAATTCTTCCCTACCTTATTCCTGTGCTGAGATACAGGCTGCTCCAACCTGCTGTAAAATGCTTGATTTCGAGAGTGAGCGAAACTAATGAAAACATTGTTGGGGTAAAACCTAAAGGGAAAGACCTAGCACCAAATCCAATTTGCCATCTGATCTAACTTCTGGAGGCAGTCAAAATGATCCTTAGAATTCTTCCCTACCTTATTCCTGTGCTGAGATACAGGCTGCTCCAACCTGCTGTAAAATGCTTGATTTCGAGAGTGAGCGAAACTAATGAAAACATTGTTGGGGTAAAACCTAAAGGGAAAGACCTAGCACCAAATCCAATTTGCCATCTGATCTAACTTCTGGAGGCAGTCAAAATGATCCTTAGAATTCTTCCCTACCTTATTCCTGTGCTGAGATACAGGCTGCTCCAACCTCCTGCTGTAAAATGCTTGATTTCGAGAGTGAGCGAAACTAATGAAAACATTGTTGGGGTAAAACCTAAAGGGAAAGACCTAGCACCAAATCCAATTTGCCATCTGATCTAACTTCTGGAGGCAGTCAAAATGATCCTTAGAATTCTTCCCTACCTTATTCCTGTGCTGAGATACAGGCTGCTCCAACCTGCTGTAAAATGCTTGATTTCGAGAGTGAGCGAAACTAAGGAAAACATTGTTGGGGTAAAACCTAAAGGGAAAGACCTAGCACCAAATCCAATTTGCCATCTGATCTAACTTCTGGAGGCAGTCAAAATGAGCCTTAGAATTCTTCCCTACCTTATTCCTGTGCTGAGATACAGGCTGCTCCAACCTGCTGTAAAATGCTTGATTTCGAGAGTGAGCGAAACTAATGAAAACATTGTTGGGGTAAAACCTAAAGGGAAAGACCTAGCACCAAATCCAATTTGCCATCTGATCTAACTTCTGGAGGCAGTCAAAATGATCCTTAGAATTCTTCCCATACCTTATTCCTGTGCTGAGATACAGGCTGCTCCAACCTGCTGTAAAATGCTTGATTTCGAGAGTGAGCGAAACTAATGAAAACATTGTTGGGGTAAAACCTAAAGGGAAAGACCTAGCACCAAATCCAATTTGCCATCTGATCTAACTTCTGGAGGCAGTCAAAATGATCCTTAGAATTCTTCCCTACCTTATTCCTGTGCTGAGATACAGGCTGCTCCAACCTGCTGTAAAAATGCTTGATTTCGAGAGTGAGCGAAACTAATGAAAACATTGTTGGGGTAAAACCTAAAGGGAAAGACCTAGCACCAAATCCAATTTGCCATCTGATCTAACTTCTGGAGGCAGTCCAAAATGATCCTTAGAATTCTTCCCTACCTTATTCCTGTGCTGAGATACAGGCTGCTCCAACCTGCTGTAAAATGCTTGATTTCGAGAGTGAGCGAAACTAATGAAAACATTGTTGGGGTAAAACCTAAAGGGAAAGACCTAGCACCAAATCCAATTTGCCATCTGATCTAACTTCTGGAGGCAGTCAAAATGATCCTTAGAATTCTTCCCTACCTTATTCCTGTGCTGAGATACAGGCTGCTCCCAACCTGCTGTAAAATGCTTGATTTCGAGAGTGAGCGAAACTAATGAAAACATTGTTGGGGTAAAACCTAAAGGGAAAGACCTAGCACCAAATCCAATTTGCCATCTGATCTAACTCCTGGAGGCAGTCAAAATGATCCTTAGAATTCTTCCCTACCTTATTCCTGTGCTGAGATACAGGCTGCTCCAACCTGCTGTAAAATGCTTGATTTCGAGAGTGAGCGAAACTAATGAAAACATTGTTGGGGTAAAACCTAAAGGAAAGACCTAGCACCAAATCCAATTTGCCATCTGATCTAACTTCTGGAGGCAGTCAAAATGATCCTTAGAATTCTTCCCTACCTTATTCCTGTGCTGAGATACAGGCTGCTCCAACCTGCTGTAAAATGCTTGATTTCGAGAGTGAGCGAAACTAATGAAAACATTGTTGGGGTAAAACCTAAAGGGAAAGACCTAGCACCAAATCCAATTTGCCATCTGATCTAACTTCTGGAGGCAGTCAAAATGATCCTTAGAATTCTTCCCTACCTTATTCCTGTGCTGAGATACAGGCTGCTCCAACCTGCTGTAAAATGCTTGATTTCGAGAGTGAGCGAAACTAATGAAAACATTGTTGGGGTAAAACTAAAGGCAAAGACCTAGCACCAAATCCAATTTGCCATCTGATCTAACTTCTGGAGGCAGTCAAAATGATCCTTAGAATTCTTCCCTACCTTATTCCTGTGCTGAGATACAGGCTGCTCCAACCTGCTGTAAAATGCTTGATTTCGAGAGTGAGCGAAACTAATGAAAACATTGTTGGGGTAAAACCTAAAGGGAAAGACCTAGCACCAAATCCAATTTGCCATCTGATCTAACTTCTGGAGGCAGTCAAAATGATCCTTAGAATTCTTCCCTACCTTATTCCTGTGCTGAGATACAGGCTGCTCCAACCTGCTGTAAAATGCTTGATTTCGAGAGTGAGCGAAACTAATGAAAAACATTGTTGGGGTAAAACCTAAAGGGAAAGACCTAGCACCAAATCCAATTTGCCATCTGATCTAACTTCTGGAGGCAGTCAAAATGATCCTTAGAATTCTTCCCTACCTTATTCCTGTGCTGAGATACAGGCTGCTCCAACCTGCTGTAAAATGCTTGATTTCGAGAGTGAGCGAAACTAATGAAAACATTGTTGGGGTAAAACCTAAAGGCAAAGACTAGCACACCAAATCCAATTTGCCATCTGATCTAACTTCTGGAGGCAGTCAAAATGATCCTTAGAATTCTTCCCTACCTTATTCCTGTGCTGAGATACAGGCTGCTCCAACCTGCTGTAAAATGCTTGATTTCGAGAGTGAGCGAAACTAATGAAAACATTGTTGGGGTAAAACCTAAAGGGAAAGACCTAGCACCAAATCCAATTTGCCATCTGATCTAACTTCTGGAGGCAGTCAAAATGATCCTTAGAATTCTTCCCTACCTTATTCCTGTGCTGAGATACAGGCTGCTCCAACCTGCTGTAAAATGCTTGATTTCGAGAGTGAGCGAAACTAATGAAAACATTGTTGGGGTAAAACCTAAAGGAAAGACCTAGCACCAAATCCATTTGCCATCTGATCTAACTTCTGGAGGCAGTCAAAATGATCCTTAGAATTCTTCCCTACCTTATTCCTGTGCTGAGATACAGGCTGCTCCAACCTGCTGTAAAATGCTTGATTTCGAGAGTGAGCGAAACTAATGAAAACATTGTTGGGGTAAAAACCTAAAGGGAAAGACCTAGCACCAAATCCAATTTGCCATCTGATCTAACTTCTGGAGGCAGTCAAAATGATCCTTAGAATTCTTCCCTACCTTATTCCTGTGCTGAGATACAGGCTGCTCCAACCTGCTGTAAAATGCTTGATTTCGAGAGTGAGCGAAACTAATGAAAACATTGTTGGGGTAAAACCTAAAGGCAAAGACCTAGCACCAAATCCAATTTGCCATCTGATCTAACTTCTGGAGGCAGTCAAAATGATCCTTAGAATTCTTCCCTACCTTATTCCTGTGCTGAGATACAGGCTGCTCCAACCTGCTGTAAAATGCTTGATTTCGAGAGTGAGCGAAACTAATGAAAACATTGTTGGGGTAAAACCTAAAGGCAAAGACCTAGCACCAAATCCAATTTGCCATCTGATCTAACTTCTGGAGGCAGTCAAAATGATCCTTAGAATTCTTCCCTACCTTATTCCTGTGCTGAGATACAGGCTGCTCCAACCTGCTGTAAAACGCTTGATTTCGAGAGTGAGCGAAACTAATGAAAACATTGTTGGGGTAAAACCTAAAGGGAAGACCTAGCACCAAATCCAATTTGCCATCTGATCTAACTTCTGGAGGCAGTCAAAATGATCCTTAGAATTCTTCCCTACCTTATTCCTGTGCTGAGATACAGGCTGCTCCAACCTGCTGTAAAATGCTTGATTTCGAGAGTGAGCGAAACTAATGAAAACATTGTTGGGGTAAAACCTAAAGGGAAAGACCTAGCACCAAATCCAATTTGCCATCTGATCTAACTTCTGGAGGCAGTCAAAATGATCCTTAGAATTCTTCCTACCTTATTCCTGTGCTGAGATACAGGCTGCTCCAACCTGCTGTAAAATGCTTGATTTCGAGAGTGAGCGAAACTAATGAAAACATTGTTGGGGTAAAACCTAAAGGGAAAGACCTAGCACCAAATCCAATTTGCCATCTGATCTAACTTCTGGAGGCAGTCAAAATGATCCTTAGAATTCTTCCCTACCTTATTCCTGTGCTGAGATACAGGCTGCTCCAACCTGCTGTAAAAATGCTTGATTTCGAGAGTGAGCGAAACTAATGAAAACATTGTTGGGGTAAAACCTAAAGGGAAAGACCTAGCACCAAATCCAATTTGCCATCTGATCTAACTCCTGGAGGCAGTCAAAATGATCCTTAGAATTCTTCCCTACCTTATTCCTGTGCTGAGATACAGGCTGCTCCAACCTGCTGTAAAATGCTTGATTTCGAGAGTGAGCGAAACTAATGAAAACATTGTTGGGGTAAAACCTAAAGGGAAAGACCTAGCACCAAATCCAATTTGCCATCTGATCTAACTTCTGGAGGCAGTCAAAATGATCCTTAGAATTCTTCCCTACCTTATTCCTGTGCTGAGATACAGGCTGCTCCAACCTGCTGTAAAATGCTTGATTTCGAGAGTGAGCGAAACTAAGGAAAACATTGTTGGGGTAAAACCTAAAGGGAAAGACCTAGCACCAAATCCAATTTGCCATCTGATCTAACTTCTGGAGGCAGTCAAAATGAGCCTTAGAATTCTTCCCTACCTTATTCCTGTGCTGAGATACAGGCTGCTCCAACCTGCTGTAAAATGCTTGATTTCGAGAGTGAGCGAAACTAATGAAAACATTGTTGGGGTAAAACCTAAAGGGAAAGACCTAGCACCAAATCCAATTTGCCATCTGATCTAACTTCTGGAGGCAGTCAAAATGATCCTTAGAATTCTTCCCTACCTTATTCCTGTGCTGAGATACAGGCTGCTCCAACCTGCTGTAAAATGCTTGATTTCGAGAGTGAGCGAAACTAATGAAAACATTGTTGGGGTAAAACCTAAAGGGAAAGACCTAGCACCAAATCCAATTTGCCATCTGATCTAACTTCTGGAGGCAGTCAAAATGATCCTTAGAATTCTTCCCTACCTTATTCCTGTGCTGAGATACAGGCTGCTCCAACCTGCTGTAAAATGCTTGATTTCGAGAGTGAGCGAAACTAATGAAAACATTGTTGGGGTAAAACCTAAAGGGAAAGACCTAGCACCAAATCCAATTTGCCATCTGATCTAACTTCTGGAGGCAGTCAAAATGATCCTTAGAATTCTTCCCTACCTTATTCCTGTGCTGAGATACAGGCTGCTCCAACCTGCTGTAAAATGCTTGATTTCGAGAGTGAGCGAAACTAATGAAAACATTGTTGGGGTAAAACCTAAAGGGAAAGACCTAGCACCAAAATCCAATTTGCCATCTGATCTAACTTCTGGAGGCAGTCAAAATGATCCTTAGAATTCTTCCCTACCTTATTCCTGTGCTGAGATACAGGCTGCTCCAACCTGCTGTAAAATGCTTGATTTCGAGAGTGAGCGAAACTAATGAAAACATTGTTGGGGTAAAACCTAAAGGGAAAGACCTAGCACCAAATCCAATTTGCCATCTGATCTAACTTCTGGAGGCAGTCAAAATGATCCTTAGAATTCTTCCCTACCTTATTCCTGTGCTGAGATACAGGCTGCTCCAACCTGCTGTAAAATGCTTGATTTCGAGAGTGAGCGAAACTAATGAAAACATTGTTGGGGTAAAACCTAAAGGCAAAGACCTAGCACCAAATCCAATTTGCCATCTGATCTAACTTCTGGAGGCAGTCAAAATGATCCTTAGAATTCTTCCCTACCTTATTCCTGTGCTGAGATACAGGCTGCTCCAACCTGCTGTAAAATGCTTGATTTCGAGAGTGAGCGAAACTAATGAAAACATTGTTGGGGTAAAACCTAAAGGGAAAGACCTAGCACCAAATCCAATTTGCCATCTGATCTAACTTCTGGAGGCAGTCAAAATGATCCTTAGAATTCTTCCCTACCTTATTCCTGTGCTGAGATACAGGCTGCTCCAACCTGCTGTAAAATGCTTGATTTCGAGAGTGAGCGAAACTAATGAAAACATTGTTGGGGTAAAACCTAAAGGGAAAGACCTAGCACCAAATCCAATTTGCCATCTGATCTAACTTCTGGAGGCAGTCAAAATGATCCTTAGAATTCTTCCCTACCTTATTCCTGTGCTGAGATACAGGCTGCTCCAACCTGCTGTAAAATGCTTGATTTCGAGAGTGAGCAAAACTAATGAAAACATTGTTGGGGTAAAACGTAAAGGGAAAGACCTAGCACCAAATCCAATTTGCCATCTGATCTAACTTCTGGAGGCAGTCAAAATGATCCTTAGAATTCTTCCCTACCTTATTCCTGTGCTGAGATACAGGCTGCTCCAACCTGCTGTAAAATGCTTGATTTCGAGAGTGAGCGAAACTAATGAAAACATTGTTGGGGTAAAACCTAAAGGCAAAGACCTAGCACCAAATCCAATTTGCCATCTGATCTAACTTCTGGAGGCAGTCAAAATGATCCTTAGAATTCTTCCCTACCTTATTCCTGTGCTGAGATACAGGCTGCTCCAACCTGCTGTAAAATGCTTGATTTCGAGAGTGAGCGAAACTAATGAAAACATTGTTGGGGTAAAACCTAAAGGCAAAGACCTAGCACCAAATCCAATTTGCCATCTGATCTAACTTCTGGAGGCAGTCAAAATGATCCTTAGAATTCTTCCCTACCTTATTCCTGTGCTGAGATACAGGCTGCTCCAACCTGCTGTAAAACGCTTGATTTCGAGAGTGAGCGAAACTAATGAAAACATTGTTGGGGTAAAACCTAAAGGCAAAGACCTAGCACAAAATCCAATTTGCCATCTGATCTAACTTCTGGAGGCAGTCAAAATGATCCTTAGAATTCTTCCCTACCTTATTCCTGTGCTGAGATACAGGCTGCTCCAACCTGCTGTAAAATGCTTGATTTCGAGAGTGAGCGAAACTAATGAAAACATTGTTGGGGTAAAACCTAAAGGGAAAGACCTAGCACCAAATCCAATTTGCCATCTGATCTAACTTCTGGAGGCAGTCAAAATGATCCTTAGAATTCTTCCCTACCTTATTCCTGTGCTGAGATACAGGCTGCTCCAACCTGCTGTAAAATGCTTGATTTCGAGAGTGAGCGAAACTAATGAAAACATTGTTGGGGTAAAACCTAAAGGGAAAGACCTAGCACCAAATCCAATTTGCCATCTGATCTAACTTCTGGAGGCAGTCAAAATGATCCTTAGAATTCTTCCCTACCTTATTCCTGTGCTGAGATACAGGCTGCTCCAACCTGCTGTAAAATGCTTGATTTCGAGAGTGAGCGAAACTAATGAAAACATTGTTGGGGTAAAACCTAAAGGGAAAGACCTAGCACCAAATCCAATTTGCCATCTGATCTAACTTCTGGAGGCAGTCAAAATGATCCTTAGAATTCTTCCCTACCTTATTCTTGTGCTGAGATACAGGCTGCTCCAACCTGCTGTAAAACGCTTGATTTCGAGAGTGAGCGAAACTAATGAAAACATTGTTGGGGTAAAACCTAAAGGGAAAGACCTAGCACCAAATCCAATTTGCCATCTGATCTAACTTCTGGAGGCAGTCAAAATGATCCTTAGAATTCTTCCCTACCTTATTCCTGTGCTGAGATACAGGCTGCTCCAACCTGCTGTAAAATGCTTGATTTCGAGAGTGAGCGAAACTAATGAAAACATTGTTGGGGTAAAACCTAAAGGGAAAGACCTAGCACCAAATCCAATTTGCCATCTGATCTAACTTCTGGAGGCAGTCAAAATGATCCTTAGAATTCTTCCCTACCTTATTCCTGTGCTGAGATACAGGCTGCTCCAACCTGCTGTAAAATGCTTGATTTCGAGAGTGAGCGAAACTAATGAAAACATTGTTGGGGTAAAACCTAAAGGGAAAGACCTAGCACCAAATCCAATTTGCCATCTGATCTAACTTCTGGAGGCAGTCAAAATGATCCTTAGAATTCTTCCCTACCTTATTCCTGTGCTGAGATACAGGCTGCTCCAACCTGCTGTAAAACGCTTGATTTCGAGAGTGAGCGAAACTAGTGAAAACATTGTTGGGGTAAAACCTAAAGGGAAAGACCTAGCACCAAATCCAATTTGCCATCTGATCTAACTTCTGGAGGCAGTCAAAATGATCCTTAGAATTCTTCCCTACCTTATTCCTGTGCTGAGATACAGGCTGCTCCAACCTGCTGTAAAATGCTTGATTTCGAGAGTGAGCGAAACTAATGAAAACATTGTTGGGGTAAAACCTAAAGGGAAAGACCTAGCACCAAATCCAATTTGCCATCTGATCTAACTTCTGGAGGCAGTCAAAATGATCCTTAGAATTCTTCCCTACCTTATTCCTGTGCTGAGATACAGGCTGCTCCAACCTGCTGTAAAATGCTTGATTTCGAGAGTGAGCGAAACTAATGAAAACATTGTTGGGGTAAAACCTAAAGGGAAAGACCTAGCACCAAATCCAATTTGCCATCTGATCTAACTTCTGGAGGCAGTCAAAATGATCCTTAGAATTCTTCCCTACCTTATTCCTGTGCTGAGATACAGGCTGCTCCAACCTGCTGTAAAATGCTTGATTTCGAGAGTGAGCGAAACTAATGAAAACATTGTTGGGGTAAAACGTAAAGGGAAAGACCTAGCACCAAATCCAATTTGCCATCTGATCTAACTTCTGGAGGCAGTCAAAATGATCCTTAGAATTCTTCCCTACCTTATTCCTGTGCTGAGATACAGGCTGCTCCAACCTGCTGTAAAATGCTTGATTTCGAGAGTGAGCGAAACTAATGAAAACATTGTTGGGGTAAAACCTAAAGGGAAAGACCTAGCACCAAATCCAATTTGCCATCTGATCTAACTTCTGGAGGCAGTCAAAATGATCCTTAGAATTCTTCCCTACCTTATTCCTGTGCTGAGATACAGGCTGCTCCAACCTGCTGTAAAATGCTTGATTTCGAGAGTGAGCGAAACTAATGAAAACATTGTTGGGGTAAAACCTAAAGGGAAAGACCTAGCACCAAATCCAATTTGCCATCTGATCTAACTTCTGGAGGCAGTCAAAATGATCCTTAGAATTCTTCCCTACCTTATTCCTGTGCTGAGATACAGGCTGCTCCAACCTGCTGTAAAATGCTTGATTTCGAGAGTGAGCGAAACTAATGAAAACATTGTTGGGGTAAAACCTAAAGGCAAAGACCTAGCACCAAATCCAATTTGCCATCTGATCTAACTTCTGGAGGCAGTCAAAATGATCCTTAGAATTCTTCCCTACCTTATTCCTGTGCTGAGATACAGGCTGCTCCAACCTGCTGTAAAATGCTTGATTTCGAGAGTGAGCGAAACTAATGAAAACATTGTTGGGGTAAAACCTAAAGGGAAAGACCTAGCACCAAATCCAATTTGCCATCTGATCTAACTTCTGGAGGCAGTCAAAATGATCCTTAGAATTCTTCCCTACCTTATTCCTGAGCTGAGATACAGGCTGCTCCAACCTGCTGTAAAATGCTTGATTTCGAGAGTGAGCGAAACTAATGAAAACATTGTTGGGGTAAAACCTAAAGGGAAAGACCTAGCACCAAATCCAATTTGCCATCTGATCTAACTTCTGGAGGCAGTCAAAATGATCCTTAGAATTCTTCCCTACCTTATTCCTGTGCTGAGATACAGGCTGCTCCAACCTGCTGTAAAATGCTTGATTTCGAGAGTGAGCGAAACTAATGAAAACATTGTTGGGGTAAAACCTAAAGGCAAAGACCTAGCACCAAATCCAATTTGCCATCTGATCTAACTTCTGGAGGCAGTCAAAATGATCCTTAGAATTCTTCCCTACCTTATTCCTGTGCTGAGATACAGGCTGCTCCAACCTGCTGTAAAATGCTTGATTTCGAGAGTGAGCGAAACTAATGAAAACATTGTTGGGGTAAAACCTAAAGGGAAAGACCTAGCACCAAATCCAATTTGCCATCTGATCTAACTTCTGGAGGCAGTCAAAATGATCCTTAGAATTCTTCCCTACCTTATTCCTGTGCTGAGATACAGGCTGCTCCAACCTGCTGTAAAATGCTTGATTTCGAGAGTGAGCGAAACTAATGAAAACATTGTTGGGGTAAAACCTAAAGGGAAAGACCTAGCACCAAATCCAATTTGCCATCTGATCTAACTTCTGGAGGCAGTCAAAATGATCCTTAGAATTCTTCCCTACCTTATTCCTGTGCTGAGATACAGGCTGCTCCAACCTGCTGTAAAATGCTTGATTTCGAGAGTGAGCGAAACTAATGAAAACATTGTTGGGGTAAAACCTAAAGGGAAAGACCTAGCACCAAATCCAATTTGCCATCTGATCTAACTTCTGGAGGCAGTCAAAATGATCCTTAGAATTCTTCCCTACCTTATTCCTGTGCTGAGATACAGGCTGCTCCAACCTGCTGTAAAATGCTTGATTTCGAGAGTGAGCGAAACTAATGAAAACATTGTTGGGGTAAAACCTAAAGGGAAAGACCTAGCACCAAATCCAATTTGCCATCTGATCTAACTTCTGGAGGCAGTCAAAATGATCCTTAGAATTCTTCCCTACCTTATTCCTGTGCTGAGATACAGGCTGCTCCAACCTGCTGTAAAACGCTTGATTTCGAGAGTGAGCGAAACTAATGAAAACATTGTTGGGGTAAAACCTAAAGGGAAAGACCTAGCACCAAATCCAATTTGCCATCTGATCTAACTTCTGGAGGCAGTCAAAATGATCCTTAGAATTCTTCCCTACCTTATTCCTGTGCTGAGATACAGGCTGCTCCAACCTGCTGTAAAATGCTTGATTTCGAGAGTGAGCGAAACTAATGAAAACATTGTTGGGGTAAAACCTAAAGGGAAAGACCTAGCACCAAATCCAATTTGCCATCTGATCTAACTTCTGGAGGCAGTCAAAATGATCCTTAGAATTCTTCCCTACCTTATTCCTGTGCTGAGATACAGGCTGCTCCAACCTGCTGTAAAATGCTTGATTTCGAGAGTGAGCGAAACTAATGAAAACATTGTTGGGGTAAAACCTAAAGGGAAAGACCTAGCACCAAATCCAATTTGCCATCTGATCTAACTTCTGGAGGCAGTCAAAATGATCCTTAGAATTCTTCCCTACCTTATTCCTGTGCTGAGATACAGGCTGCTCCAACCTGCTGTAAAACGCTTGATTTCGAGAGTGAGCGAAACTAGTGAAAACATTGTTGGGGTAAAACCTAAAGGGAAAGACCTAGCACCAAATCCAATTTGCCATCTGATCTAACTTCTGGAGGCAGTCAAAATGATCCTTAGAATTCTTCCCTACCTTATTCCTGTGCTGAGATACAGGCTGCTCCAACCTGCTGTAAAATGCTTGATTTCGAGAGTGAGCGAAACTAATGAAAACATTGTTGGGGTAAAACCTAAAGGGAAAGACCTAGCACCAAATCCAATTTGCCATCTGATCTAACTTCTGGAGGCAGTCAAAATGATCCTTAGAATTCTTCCCTACCTTATTCCTGTGCTGAGATACAGGCTGCTCCAACCTGCTGTAAAATGCTTGATTTCGAGAGTGAGCGAAACTAATGAAAACATTGTTGGGGTAAAACGTAAAGGGAAAGACCTAGCACCAAATCCAATTTGCCATCTGATCTAACTTCTGGAGGCAGTCAAAATGATCCTTAGAATTCTTCCCTACCTTATTCCTGTGCTGAGATACAGGCTGCTCCAACCTGCTGTAAAATGCTTGATTTCGAGAGTGAGCGAAACTAATGAAAACATTGTTGGGGTAAAACCTAAAGGGAAAGACCTAGCACCAAATCCAATTTGCCATCTGATCTAACTTCTGGAGGCAGTCAAAATGATCCTTAGAATTCTTCCCTACCTTATTCCTGTGCTGAGATACAGGCTGCTCCAACCTGCTGTAAAATGCTTGATTTCGAGAGTGAGCGAAACTAATGAAAACATTGTTGGGGTAAAACCTAAAGGGAAAGACCTAGCACCAAATCCAATTTGCCATCTGATCTAACTTCTGGAGGCAGTCAAAATGATCCTTAGAATTCTTCCCTACCTTATTCCTGTGCTGAGATACAGGCTGCTCCAACCTGCTGTAAAATGCTTGATTTCGAGAGTGAGCGAAACTAATGAAAACATTGTTGGGGTAAAACCTAAAGGCAAAGACCTAGCACCAAATCCAATTTGCCATCTGATCTAACTTCTGGAGGCAGTCAAAATGATCCTTAGAATTCTTCCCTACCTTATTCCTGTGCTGAGATACAGGCTGCTCCAACCTGCTGTAAAATGCTTGATTTCGAGAGTGAGCGAAACTAATGAAAACATTGTTGGGGTAAAACCTAAAGGGAAAGACCTAGCACCAAATCCAATTTGCCATCTGATCTAACTTCTGGAGGCAGTCAAAATGATCCTTAGAATTCTTCCCTACCTTATTCCTGTGCTGAGATACAGGCTGCTCCAACCTGCTGTAAAATGCTTGATTTCGAGAGTGAGCGAAACTAATGAAAACATTGTTGGGGTAAAACCTAAAGGGAAAGACCTAGCACCAAATCCAATTTGCCATCTGATCTAACTTCTGGAGGCAGTCAAAATGATCCTTAGAATTCTTCCCTACCTTATTCCTGTGCTGAGATACAGGCTGCTCCAACCTGCTGTAAAATGCTTGATTTCGAGAGTGAGCGAAACTAATGAAAACATTGTTGGGGTAAAACCTAAAGGGAAAGACCTAGCACCAAATCCAATTTGCCATCTGATCTAACTTCTGGAGGCAGTCAAAATGATCCTTAGAATTCTTCCCTACCTTATTCCTGTGCTGAGATACAGGCTGCTCCAACCTGCTGTAAAATGCTCGATTTCGAGAGTGAGCGAAACTAATGAAAACATTGTTGGGGTAAAACCTAAAGGGAAAGACCTAGCACCAAATCCAATTTGCCATCTGATCTAACTTCTGGAGGCAGTCAAAATGATCCTTAGAATTCTTCCCTACCTTATTCCTGTGCTGAGATACAGGCTGCTCCAACCTGCTGTAAAACGCTTGATTTCGAGAGTGAGCGAAACTAATGAAAACATTGTTGGGGTAAAACCTAAAGGGAAAGACCTAGCACCAAATCCAATTTGCCATCTGATCTAACTTCTGGAGGCAGTCAAAATGATCCTTAGAATTCTTCCCTACCTTATTCCTGTGCTGAGATACAGGCTGCTCCAACCTGCTGTAAAATGCTTGATTTCGAGAGTGAGCGAAACTAATGAAAACATTGTTGGGGTAAAACCTAAAGGGAAAGACCTAGCACCAAATCCAATTTGCCATCTGATCTAACTTCTGGAGGCAGTCAAAATGATCCTTAGAATTCTTCCCTACCTTATTCCTGTGCTGAGATACAGGCTGCTCCAACCTGCTGTAAAATGCTTGATTTCGAGAGTGAGCGAAACTAATGAAAACATTGTTGGGGTAAAACCTAAAGGGAAAGACCTAGCACCAAATCCAATTTGCCATCTGATCTAACTTCTGGAGGCAGTCAAAATGATCCTTAGAATTCTTCCCTACCTTATTCCTGAGCTGAGATACAGGCTGCTCCAACCTGCTGTAAAATGCTTGATTTCGAGAGTGAGCGAAACTAATGAAAACATTGTTGGGGTAAAACCTAAAGGCAAAGACCTAGCACCAAATCCAATTTGCCATCTGATCTAACTTCTGGAGGCAGTCAAAATGATCCTTAGAATTCTTCCCTACCTTATTCCTGAGCTGAGATACAGGCTGCTCCAACCTGCTGTAAAATGCTTGATTTCGAGAGTGAGCGAAACTAATGAAAACATTGTTGGGGTAAAACCTAAAGGGAAAGACCTAGCACCAAATCCAATTTGCCATCTGATCTAACTTCTGGAGGCAGTCAAAATGAGTATTTGAATTCTTCCCTACCTTATTCCTGTGCTGAGATACAGGCTGCTCCAACCTGCTGTAAAATGCTTGATTTCGAGAGTGAGCGAAACTAATGAAAACATTGTTGGGGTAAAACCTAAAGGGAAAGACCTAGCACCAAATCCAATTTGCCATCTGATCTAACTTCTGGAGGCAGTCAAAATGATCCTTAGAATTCTTCCCTACCTTATTCCTGTGCTGAGATACAGGCTGCTCCAACCTGCTGTAAAATGCTTGATTTCGAGAGTGAGCGAAACTAATGAAAACATTGTTGGGGTAAAACCTAAAGGGAAAGACCTAGCACCAAATCCAATTTGCCATCTGATCTAACTTCTGGAGGCAGTCAAAATGATCCTTAGAATTCTTCCCTACCTTATTCCTGTGCTGAGATACAGGCTGCTCCAACCTGCTGTAAAATGCTTGATTTCGAGAGTGAGCGAAACTAATGAAAACATTGTTGGGGTAAAACCTAAAGGGAAAGACCTAGCACCAAATCCAATTTGCCATCTGATCTAACTTCTGGAGGCAGTCAAAATGATCCTTAGAATTCTTCCCTACCTTATTCCTGTGCTGAGATACAGGCTGCTCCAACCTGCTGTAAAATGCTTGATTTCGAGAGTGAGCGAAACTAATGAAAACATTGTTGGGGTAAAACCTAAAGGGAAAGACCTAGCACCAAATCCAATTTGCCATCTGATCTAACTTCTGGAGGCAGTCAAAATGATCCTTAGAATTCTTCCCTACCTTATTCCTGTGCTGAGATACAGGCTGCTCCAACCTGCTGTAAAATGCTTGATTTCGAGAGTGAGCGAAACTAATGAAAACATTGTTGGGGTAAAACCTAAAGGGAAAGACCTAGCACCAAATCCAATTTGCCATCTGATCTAACTTCTGGAGGCAGTCAAAATGATCCTTAGAATTCTTCCCTACCTTATTCCTGAGCTGAGATACAGGCTGCTCCAACCTGCTGTAAAATGCTTGATTTCGAGAGTGAGCGAAACTAATGAAAACATTGTTGGGGTAAAACCTAAAGGCAAAGACCTAGCACCAAATCCAATTTGCCATCTGATCTAACTTCTGGAGGCAGTCAAAATGATCCTTAGAATTCTTCCCTACCTTATTCCTGAGCTGAGATACAGGCTGCTCCAACCTGCTGTAAAATGCTTGATTTCGAGAGTGAGCGAAACTAATGAAAACATTGTTGGGGTAAAACCTAAAGGGAAAGACCTAGCACCAAATCCAATTTGCCATCTGATCTAACTTCTGGAGGCAGTCAAAATGATCCTTAGAATTCTTCCCTACCTTATTCCTGTGCTGAGATACAGGCTGCTCCAACCTGCTGTAAAATGCTTGATTTCGAGAGTGAGCGAAACTAATGAAAACATTGTTGGGGTAAAACCTAAAGGGAAAGACCTAGCACCAAATCCAATTTGCCATCTGATCTAACTTCTGGAGGCAGTCAAAATGAGTATTTGAATTCTTCCCTACCTTATTCCTGTGCTGAGATAAAGGCTGCTCCAACCTGCTGTAAAATGCTTGATTTCGAGAGTGAGTGAATCTAATGAAAACATTGTTGCGGTAAAACCTAAAGGGAAAGACCTAGCACCAAATACAATTTGCCATCTGATCTAACTTCTGGAGGCAGTCAAAATGATCCTTAGAATTCTTCCCTACCTTATTCCTGTGCTGAGATACAGGCTGCTCCAACCTGCTGTAAAATGCTTGATTTCGAGAGTGATCGAAACTAATGAAAACATTGTTGGGGTAAAACCTAAAGGGAAAGACCTAGCACCAAATCCAATTTGCCATCTGATCTAACTTCTGGAGGCAGTCAAAATGATCCTTAGAATTCTTCCCTACCTTATTCCTGTGCTGAGATACAGGCTGCTCCAACCTGCTGTAAAACGCTTGATTTCGAGAGTGAGCGAAACTAATGAAAACATTGTTGGGGTAAAACCTAAAGGGAAAGACCTAGCACCAAATCCAATTTGCCATCTGATCTAACTTCTGGAGGCAGTCAAAATGATCCTTAGAATTCTTCCCTACCTTATTCCTGTGCTGAGATACAGGCTGCTCCAACCTGCTGTAAAATGCTTGATTTCGAGAGTGAGCGAAACTAATGAAAACATTGTTGGGGTAAAACCTAAAGGGAAAGACCTAGCACCAAATCCAATTTGCCATCTGATCTAACTTCTGGAGGCAGTCAAAATGATCCTTAGAATTCTTCCCTACCTTATTCCTGTGCTGAGATACAGGCTGCTCCAACCTGCTGTAAAATGCTTGATTTCGAGAGTGAGCGAAACTAATGAAAACATTGTTGGGGTAAAACCTAAAGGGAAAGACCTAGCACCAAATCCAATTTGCCATCTGATCTAACTTCTGGAGGCAGTCAAAATGATCCTTAGAATTCTTCCCTACCTTATTCCTGTGCTGAGATACAGGCTGCTCCAACCTGCTGTAAAACGCTTGATTTCGAGAGTGAGCGAAACTAATGAAAACATTGTTGGGGTAAAACCTAAAGGGAAAGACCTAGCACCAAATCCAATTTGCCATCTGATCTAACTTCTGGAGGCAGTCAAAATGATCCTTAGAATTCTTCCCTACCTTATTCCTGTGCTGAGATACAGGCTGCTCCAACCTGCTGTAAAATGCTTGATTTCGAGAGTGAGCAAAACTAATGAAAACATTGTTGGGGTAAAACCTAAAGGGAAAGACCTAGCACCAAATCCAATTTGCCATCTGATCTAACTTCTGGAGGCAGTCAAAATGATCCTTAGAATTCTTCCCTACCTTATTCCTGTGCTGAGATACAGGCTGCTCCAACCTGCTGTAAAATGCTTGATTTCGAGAGTGAGTGAAACTAATGAAAACATTGTTGGGGTAAAACCTAAAGGGAAAGACCTAGCACCAAATACAATTTGCCATCTGATCTAACTTCTGGAGGCAGTCAAAATGATCCTTAGAATTCTTCCCTACCTTATTCCTGTGCTGAGATACAGGCTGCTCCAACCTGCTGTAAAATGCTTGATTTCGAGAGTGATCGAAACTAATGAAAACATTGTTGGGGTAAAACCTAAAGGGAAAGACCTAGCACCAAATCCAATTTGCCATCTGATCTAACTTCTGGAGGCAGTCAAAATGATCCTTAGAATTCTTCCCTACCTTATTCCTGTGCTGAGATACAGGCTGCTCCAACCTGCTGTAAAATGCTTGATTTCGAGAGTGAGCAAAACTAATGAAAACATTGTTGGGGTAAAACCTAAAGGGAAAGACCTAGCACCAAATCCAATTTGCCATCTGATCTAACTTCTGGAGGCAGTCAAAATGATCCTTAGAATTCTTCCCTACCTTATTCCTGTGCTGAGATACAGGCTGCTCCAACCTGCTGTAAAATGCTTGATTTCGAGAGTGAGCGAAACTAATGAAAACATTGTTGGGGTAAAACCTAAAGGGAAAGACCTAGCACCAAATCCAATTTGCCATCTGATCTAACTTCTGGAGGCAGTCAAAATGATCCTTAGAATTCTTCCCTACCTTATTCCTGTGCTGAGATACAGGCTGCTCCAACCTGCTGTAAAATGCTTGATTTCGAGAGTGAGCGAAACTAATGAAAACATTGTTGGGGTAAAACCTAAAGGGAAAGACCTAGCACCAAATCCAATTTGCCATCTGATCTAACTTCTGGAGGCAGTCAAAATGATCCTTAGAATTCTTCCCTACCTTATTCCTGTGCTGAGATACAGGCTGCTCCAACCTGCTGTAAAACGCTTGATTTCGAGAGTGAGCGAAACTAATGAAAACATTGTTGGGGTAAAACCTAAAGGGAAAGACCTAGCACCAAATCCAATTTGCCATCTGATCTAACTTCTGGAGGCAGTCAAAATGATCCTTAGAATTCTTCCCTACCTTATTCCTGTGCTGAGATACAGGCTGCTCCAACCTGCTGTAAAATGCTTGATTTCGAGAGTGAGTGAAACTAATGAAAACATTGTTGGGGTAAAACCTAAAGGGAAAGACCTAGCACCAAATCCAATTTGCCATCTGATCTAACTTCTGGAGGCAGTCAAAATGATCCTTAGAATTCTTCCCTACCTTATTCCTGTGCTGAGATACAGGCTGCTCCAACCTGCTGTAAAATGCTTGATTTCGAGAGTGAGCGAAACTAATGAAAACATTGTTGGGGTAAAACCTAAAGGGAAAGACCTAGCACCAAATCCAATTTGCCATCTGATCTAACTTCTGGAGGCAGTCAAAATGATCCTTAGAATTCTTCCCTACCTTATTCCTGTGCTGAGATACAGGCTGCTCCAACCTGCTGTAAAACGCTTGATTTCGAGAGTGAGCGAAACTAGTGAAAACATTGTTGGGGTAAAACCTAAAGGGAAAGACCTAGCACCAAATCCAATTTGCCATCTGATCTAACTTCTGGAGGCAGTCAAAATGATCCTTAGAATTCTTCCCTACCTTATTCCTGTGCTGAGATACAGGCTGCTCCAACCTGCTGTAAAATGCTTGATTTCGAGAGTGAGCGAAACTAATGAAAACATTGTTGGGGTAAAACCTAAAGGGAAAGACCTAGCACCAAATCCAATTTGCCATCTGATCTAACTTCTGGAGGCAGTCAAAATGATCCTTAGAATTCTTCCCTACCTTATTCCTGTGCTGAGATACAGGCTGCTCCAACCTGCTGTAAAATGCTTGATTTCGAGAGTGAGCGAAACTAATGAAAACATTGTTGGGGTAAAACCTAAAGGGAAAGACCTAGCACCAAATCCAATTTGCCATCTGATCTAACTTCTGGAGGCAGTCAAAATGATCCTTAGAATTCTTCCCTACCTTATTCCTGTGCTGAGATACAGGCTGCTCCAACCTGCTGTAAAATGCTTGATTTCGAGAGTGAGCGAAACTAATGAAAACATTGTTGGGGTAAAACCTAAAGGGAAAGACCTAGCACCAAATCCAATTTGCCATCTGATCTAACTTCTGGAGGCAGTCAAAATGATCCTTAGAATTCTTCCCTACCTTATTCCTGTGCTGAGATACAGGCTGCTCCAACCTGCTGTAAAATGCTTGATTTCGAGAGTGAGCGAAACTAATGAAAACATTGTTGGGGTAAAACCTAAAGGGAAAGACCTAGCACCAAATCCAATTTGCCATCTGATCTAACTTCTGGAGGCAGTCAAAATGATCCTTAGAATTCTTCCCTACCTTATTCCTGTGCTGAGATACAGGCTGCTCCAACCTGCTGTAAAATGCTTGATTTCGAGAGTGAGCGAAACTAATGAAAACATTGTTGGGGTAAAACCTAAAGGGAAAGACCTAGCACCAAATCCAATTTGCCATCTGATCTAACTTCTGGAGGCAGTCAAAATGATCCTTAGAATTCTTCCCTACCTTATTCCTGTGCTGAGATACAGGCTGCTCCAACCTGCTGTAAAACGCTTGATTTCGAGAGTGAGCGAAACTAATGAAAACATTGTTGGGGTAAAACCTAAAGGGAAAGACCTAGCACCAAATCCAATTTGCCATCTGATCTAACTTCTGGAGGCAGTCAAAATGATCCTTAGAATTCTTCCCTACCTTATTCCTGTGCTGAGATACAGGCTGCTCCAACCTGCTGTAAAATGCTTGATTTCGAGAGTGAGCGAAACTAATGAAAACATTGTTGGGGTAAAACCTAAAGGCAAAGACCTAGCACCAAATCCAATTTGCCATCTGATCTAACTTCTGGAGGCAGTCAAAATGATCCTTAGAATTCTTCCCTACCTTATTCCTGAGCTGAGATACAGGCTGCTCCAACCTGCTGTAAAATGCTTGATTTCGAGAGTGAGCGAAACTAATGAAAACATTGTTGGGGTAAAACCTAAAGGGAAAGACCTAGCACCAAATCCAATTTGCCATCTGATCTAACTTCTGGAGGCAGTCAAAATGAGTATTTGAATTCTTCCCTACCTTATTCCTGTGCTGAGATACAGGCTGCTCCAACCTGCTGTAAAATGCTTGATTTCGAGAGTGAGTGAAACTAATGAAAACATTGTTGCGGTAAAACCTAAAGGGAAAGACCTAGCACCAAATCCAATTTGCCATCTGATCTAACTTCTGGAGGCAGTCAAAATGATCCTTAGAATTCTTCCCTACCTTATTCCTGTGCTGAGATACAGGCTGCTCCAACCTGCTGTAAAATGCTTGATTTCGAGAGTGAGCGAAACTAATGAAAACATTGTTGGGGTAAAACCTAAAGGGAAAGACCTAGCACCAAATCCAATTTGCCATCTGATCTAACTTCTGGAGGCAGTCAAAATGATCCTTAGAATTCTTCCCTACCTTATTCCTGTGCTGAGATACAGGCTGCTCCAGCCTGCTGTAAAATGCTTGATTTCGAGAGTGAGCGAAACTAATGAAAACATTGTTGGGGTAAAACCTAAAGGGAAAGACCTAGCACCAAATCCAATTTGCCATCTGATCTAACTTCTGGAGGCAGTCAAAATGATCCTTAGAATTCTTCCCTACCTTATTCCTGTGCTGAGATACAGGCTGCTCCAACCTGCTGTAAAATGCTTGATTTCGAGAGTGAGCGAAACTAATGAAAACATTGTTGGGGTAAAACCTAAAGGGAAAGACCTAGCACCAAATCCAATTTGCCATCTGATCTAACTTCTGGAGGCAGTCAAAATGAGTATTTGAATTCTTCCCTACCTTATTCCTGTGCTGAGATACAGGCTGCTCCAACCTGCTGTAAAATGCTTGATTTCGAGAGTGAGCGAAACTAATGAAAACATTGTTGGGGTAAAACCTAAAGGGAAAGACCTAGCACCAAATCCAATTTGCCATCTGATCTAACTTCTGGAGGCAGTCAAAATGATCCTTAGAATTCTTCCCTACCTTATTCCTGTGCTGAGATACAGGCTGCTCCAACCTGCTGTAAAATGCTTGATTTCGAGAGTGAGCGAAACTAATGAAAACATTGTTGGGGTAAAACCTAAAGGGAAAGACCTAGCACCAAATCCAATTTGCCATCTGATCTAACTTCTGGAGGCAGTCAAAATGATCCTTAGAATTCTTCCCTACCTTATTCCTGTGCTGAGATACAGGCTGCTCCAACCTGCTGTAAAATGCTTGATTTCGAGAGTGAGCGAAACTAAGGAAAACATTGTTGGGGTAAAACCTAAAGGGAAAGACCTAGCACCAAATCCAATTTGCCATCTGATCTAACTTCTGGAGGCAGTCAAAATGATCCTTAGAATTCTTCCCTACCTTATTCCTGTGCTGAGATACAGGCTGCTCCAACCTGCTGTAAAATGCTTGATTTCGAGAGTGAGCGAAACTAATGAAAACATTGTTGGGGTAAAACCTAAAGGGAAAGACCTAGCACCAAATCCAATTTGCCATCTGATCTAACTTCTGGAGGCAGTCAAAATGATCCTTAGAATTCTTCCCTACCTTATTCCTGTGCTGAGATACAGGCTGCTCCAACCTGCTGTAAAATGCTTGATTTCGAGAGTGAGCGAAACTAAGGAAAACATTGTTGGGGAAAAACCTAAAGGGAAAGACCTAGCACCAAATCCAATTTGCCATCTGATCTAACTTCTGGAGGCAGTCAAAATGATCCTTAGAATTCTTCCCTACCTTATTCCTGTGCTGAGATACAGGCTGCTCCAACCTGCTGTAAAACGCTTGATTTCGAGAGTGAGCGAAACTAATGAAAACATTGTTGGGGTAAAACCTAAAGGCAAAGACCTAGCACCAAATCCAATTTGCCATCTGATCTAACTTCTGGAGGCAGTCAAAATGATCCTTAGAATTCTTCCCTACCTTATTCCTGTGCTGAGATACAGGCTGCTCCAACCTGCTGTAAAATGCTTGATTTCGAGAGTGAGCGAAACTAATGAAAACATTGTTGGGGTAAAACCTAAAGGGAAAGACCTAGCACCAAATCCAATTTGCCATCTGATCTAACTTCTGGAGGCAGTCAAAATGATCCTTAGAATTCTTCCCTACCTTATTCCTGTGCTGAGATACAGGCTGCTCCAACCTGCTGTAAAATGCTTGATTTCGAGAGTGAGCGAAACTAATGAAAACATTGTTGGGGTAAAACCTAAAGGGAAAGACCTAGCACCAAATCCAATTTGCCATCTGATCTAACTTCTGGAGGCAGTCAAAATGATCCTTAGAATTCTTCCCTACCTTATTCCTGTGCTGAGATACAGGCTGCTCCAACCTGCTGTAAAATGCTTGATTTCGAGAGTGAGCGAAACTAATGAAAACATTGTTGGGGTAAAACCTAAAGGGAAAGACCTAGCACCAAATCCAATTTGCCATCTGATCTAACTTCTGGAGGCAGTCAAAATGATCCTTAGAATTCTTCCCTACCTTATTCCTGTGCTGAGATACAGGCTGCTCCAACCTGCTGTAAAATGCTTGATTTCGAGAGTGAGCGAAACTAATGAAAACATTGTTGGGGTAAAACCTAAAGGGAAAGACCTAGCACCAAATCCAATTTGCCATCTGATCTAACTTCTGGAGGCAGTCAAAATGATCCTTAGAATTCTTCCCTACCTTATTCCTGTGCTGAGATACAGGCTGCTCCAACCTGCTGTAAAATGCTTGATTTCGAGAGTGAGCGAAACTAATGAAAACATTGTTGGGGTAAAACCTAAAGGGAAAGACCTAGCACCAAATCCAATTTGCCATCTGATCTAACTTCTGGAGGCAGTCAAAATGATCCTTAGAATTCTTCCCTACCTTATTCCTGTGCTGAGATACAGGCTGCTCCAACCTGCTGTAAAATGCTTGATTTCGAGAGTGAGCGAAACTAATGAAAACATTGTTGGGGTAAAACCTAAAGGGAAAGACCTAGCACCAAATCCAATTTGCCATCTGATCTAACTTCTGGAGGCAGTCAAAATGATCCTTAGAATTCTTCCCTACCTTATTCCTGTGCTGAGATACAGGCTGCTCCAACCTGCTGTAAAATGCTTGATTTCGAGAGTGAGCGAAACTAATGAAAACATTGTTGGGGTAAAACCTAAAGGGAAAGACCTAGCACCAAATCCAATTTGCCATCTGATCTAACTTCTGGAGGCAGTCAAAATGATCCTTAGAATTCTTCCCTACCTTATTCCTGTGCTGAGATACAGGCTGCTCCAACCTGCTGTAAAATGCTTGATTTCGAGAGTGAGCGAAACTAATGAAAACATTGTTGGGGTAAAACCTAAAGGGAAAGACCTAGCACCAAATCCAATTTGCCATCTGATCTAACTTCTGGAGGCAGTCAAAATGATCCTTAGAATTCTTCCCTACCTTATTCCTGTGCTGAGATACAGGCTGCTCCAACCTGCTGTAAAATGCTTGATTTCGAGAGTGAGCGAAACTAATGAAAACATTGTTGGGGTAAAACCTAAAGGGAAAGACCTAGCACCAAATCCAATTTGCCATCTGATCTAACTTCTGGAGGCAGTCAAAATGATCCTTAGAATTCTTCCCTACCTTATTCCTGTGCTGAGATACAGGCTGCTCCAACCTGCTGTAAAATGCTTGAT